>NC_092426.1:13063484-13363669 GCF_036169615.1 Heliangelus exortis | reverse complement strand
TCACAAGAAGTAATAGCCTGTAGGAACCATTCAGTGGCTTCTTGTGCAGCCATACATGGAACAACCTTGTTGCCATAAGGATGAAGAATTTGTGCCGATCTGCTAAGGGAGGCCAAAGTTACAGATTTCTCAGGAAAATCCAAAGTAATTTGATTCAATAAAATATATTTGGCCTGCTCCAGACAGACTTTATGCATACTTTTTATTGCCTGCTATAAATATCTGTCTTCCACCCTGCCCCAGGGGAACTGCAAGTTAGCAAGAAACAAAAGCTTCCTCTCTGTAAAGACTTTGTCTTCTACCAGAAGGTGCTGTTGCTGTGCTAAACAGGGATAACAAAGAGGAGAGCCTAGCAAAACCTCATCCGAGTGCCTGTTTTTTCTATCACAGACTCGTCGGTCTTCCAAACTGTCTTTTATCAGCATGGAAGGCAGCGATGTAAATATGGAGAAAGCACCTCTACATATTATAGCTACTAGGGATTTCACTTAAAGTGACCAATATACAGAAGACATACATTAGGCCGAGTCTACTTCAACCTAATCTGAATTTTCTGTTCTCAATATTAGTCTTTGTAATTAATGTTCGTTTCAGCTAATGTTTTCCATCTGTAGTCCTTTTAGCACTTCTAAATCACTACATGGCACTTAACAGTAAGAGATGTAAGATGGACCTTCATCCTTTGCAGCATTTCATATGGTCCCTTCTGTACCTGAGATTTTGCCATTTGTCGAGTAGTACCGATGTCAATTAAAAATTTTACTTTAAAATCATTTGGTGAAGATAGTACAGAAGGCTCTCCATGGACAATTTAATTTTGGATTATTCAGAAGTCACTTAAAAGAGACTTAAATTAAACCAACTAAAAACAGAAGGATGTCCAAAGGGAGGTTGGCATCACTTTAATTAAACTGCAGCAACTATATATATAAACAAGGTTTAAATCTACAGACTGTAAATTGCTCTTGACTGTAACATTACTCATTTCATTTTACAGCATCATAGGAGAAGTTCAGTTGCTCTTGTAGTCAGCCAAAATGTGGATCAGTCACTCCACAGCAGATTTTGATGAGCCCCATATGGATGTACACATAACCTACACCAAACAGAGGAAATACCAGAGCACTGTTATTAAGTAACCTTAAATATATGTCGATACAGTTTCTTGTGCAGAGTATTGGGGAGAATTCGATTGCTTCTAGCCACTCAAGTACCCTTTGTTTTGTAGAATATACTGAATCCATCCTGTTGTCTTTAACATCAATTGATTATTCATGAAAACATAGTGTTATTAAAAATATTGCAAATAAGTTTTGGTAAGCATATTTCATACTTATCTGATCAAATATGTGTTTTATCTCTTGAATCTGTGACCATTATGTGAACTCATTGCCAGTTAAGGATCCTCTGTAGCAGTGGTCAGGTGTCATATGAAAGTTAAGCAAAAAAGCTATAGTTTTCATTCCTAACTTAAGTAACATGAGATTCTATTAATTAAAGGCACTGTGGCCTTGCAATGTGAGATTAATGACAGCCTGATGTGTTAGGCAAACTTGAATTTCAATACGTTTCTTTCTTACAGTGTATTGAAGCTGGGGAAATGAGCTGCTTTATTCAGGAGAGTGTACTGAATTGAGTAGGAACACATATTCAATGAAAGTTAAACAAGTGCTTAAGTATCTCACTGAAACAGTGCTTCTCAAATGGGGGACAAAATAATTTTCTTTTATTCTTTCTTCCTTCCCACTTTACTTTCTCCCTTCCTTCCAGTAGCTTTTCCATGAAGAATCCCATATTAAGAATATCAGAAGCAGCATTATTGATTTTCTCTTGTCCACTGTATTATGCATGGAAATAAATTTATGGAGAAGAGAGGTTATTTTCTCATTCATATTTCAGCTACAGGTCTAAGCAATGTCCTGTACTTTGTCAAGTATTGTCTTATACCACTTAACTGATACAACTGATACTTAAAACCTCTATTTGTTAAGCTTGATCCTGACTCATGTGTTCAAAGAGGTGTGTTATACCTCTTCTTTCCTTTATGCTCAGAAACATTGCTGCACATAAAAGTGAAACAATAATCTCCATAAGATTTTATCAATGATTTTTCACTGAAAGTTCCTATTCCTCCTATTCTGTTTCCTGAGAAAATGGATCTGGAGGATGAAAACAGCCCAGAGTACTCATATTGCAGATTCACTATAGAAGAATTTGATTTAGTTTAAATTCTGTTATTCCTGAATTTGTTTTTGTGAAAAAAGGGAAAAGCATCTTAACAAAAATCCTTAACCAACCTTAAGTTGTATATTAAAATAAGAATTTCCTTGATTTCCTTTGCATTTCCTGGTGGGGTTTTTTGGTTTGTTTTGGTTTTGGGTTTTTTTTTTCTTTTGGTTTAGTTTCCTTGGGTTTGTTGCTGCTTGTTACCCAGACTCAATTTAGCATGATATTTGATTGGAGGGACTATTTATGAGCTCAAGGCCAGGCATTTGCTGAAGTACTTAGTTCCACTGGGGCTGGATCACCTTAGTTTATTGCCAAGCTGTGCACTAGACAGTTAAAGATTAAGAAATCTTCCATAGCGTCAAGCACTCCTATAAAATCAATTCCTGTAAAATTATTAAGCTTCTTTGTGTGTGTGTTGTTTTGGTATTTTTTTCCCCAGAAACACTAGACTAAGGATGTCATGATTTGCTCTCTACTGACATAATACTTAACCATGTGTATTTTTTATAGTTCTCTTACAGAATCTTACACCATTTTTTGCAATGTTTTGCCCCTTCAGAAGTCTTCATTTTACTGTCATAAAGCATTCAGGCAAATATTTCCCTCTGTTTCCTAAAAATATCTTGATGTTTTCTGAGACCTGGAAAAATAACTGTCAGAAAAAAACCGAATTAGCAGTTTGCTCAAGAAGGTTCATATCTATCTTGAATCAAGGGGAATCCATTTTCCTCATATGCCTTCAAGACTGGATGGAACATCAAAAACTCATAGATCTCTGGAAAAGGAAGCAAGCTGCTCTGGAAGAGAATGCAATGTAATACATTACGTTCCAGGTTATGTCTTATTGGAGAAAAACTACTTGGTTCCTCCTGACTCACCCACTTAAAGATTTATCTGTACTTCATCAAGAGCAATAAAGTATTTCATGTTGATTATGAGGCGCCTGGCTGAATTCTTGGGCAGGGGCAGTTGTAGGTTACAGCTAGTCCTGAAGTTGTCTTGCAGTTACAGAACTTGACTGAGATTCAGAAATTCTGGGTTCAGTTCCCAGTAATGCCACAGACTCTCTAGGGTAAGCCATTAAAGTGGTTCGTGCCTTAGTTCTCAGCCAAGAATTAACCTTTGACCTTGAAAGTTACTATCTTTTCTGAGTATATAATGCCCTGAGTCTCTTTCAACAGGGCTCACTAATACTACATTCCTATAAGGAAGTTTTCACAGTTTCCTCCCACTACCAATTCTAAAGGAATTTCTGTCTGAGGAAGAAACACCAAAAAAAGTGGATACCAGAGCAAAGTTTGAGTGAATGGTATCATGCACATTTGGACCCAGTCCCACACATCTGATTGGGACTGTTCTCAACCAGCGAAGATTTCTTCAGTGGCTATGGGCAAAGCTCGCTATCTATTTCATTTTCACCACCTGAAAAATAGAGCTACTAATGCATTTATGAGAGATGCTTAGATGATTAATTAGATAGGGTTAATTATAGCATTAACTCATAGTCCATAGTAACTGGGAACTGGGCAGACAGGGGAGGAGTGAGGAGGGGAGGCAGAATAGAAGGACTCCCTGCTTATGGCAGTCATGATGCATCGGCACTCCAAGGACACAGCTGCCACACCACTGTTGCAAGGAGGATTGTGCTTGTGCCAGTTCTGATGATCAGGGCTCATTCCTACTTTCAGAATGGACTAGCACTGGCAAGTAGGTAAAAATAGCAGGTTTTCATGTTTCATCTAACTTGTCTGCCTAGTCCTCATCTGTGTTTGCAGGGTGATGAAGATCTCCATTGTTCTCTTGCCCTGCAGTCTCACACAGAAGCCTCTCCTCTTTAGGAATGCAATGAAGAAGAAAAAGTCATCACCACTGGATTTATATATATTTTGGTTGGTAGGAGCAAGGAGAATGGATCTCTGACTTCTCTTCAACTTTGTTTATTTAGATTGGGTACACAATAAACCATTCTGCTCATGTCAGGATATTATTTTTCTCTATGGGGGCTGTCTTACAGTGCAGCCCTGCTTAGATAAGTCGCTCACATAATAATAGGTGATGAACTGGCAATGCAATGACATTCACTAACCAAAGCTCTCTCATTTCAGTTCTCCAAGGGGTAGCCAATTCTAAGAACAGCTCTGCCTGTCAAATGTCCATTCTCTGGAATTGCTCCTTTTTAAAAAACATATGCCCAGAATGAACCAAGTTCAATACAAACATATAGCAGGGAGTCCAATTTTCCTGTGGGAACACATCCTCGTTATACCATTATTTACATAGCATTTTCCATGCTAGCTACTCATACACTGTCTCAGCACTGAAAAACAAGGGTTTTGTGCTAGTTATCTTAAAAAGAGAAAAGCTAAAACATTAAACAAACAGAATAGATTACTTTTTTTCTGCTTTATAAAGGAATTCTGTGGCCTTTTTCTAAATCTCACTTGAGGATGCTACATTTATCTACCAAAAAAACATGTAATAAACAGGACATATTATATTTATGTCTATTCCTATATATACAGCTCCATTTAATTTGTGGCCTTGTCTGTCCTTTGATGCATAAATATCTGATGATGGACATAGACAACAGTTGCAACTATTTTTGAAAATATGTCCTTTATGTATAAGTAATAAATTTTATATACTTTTACCTCAACACAACTGCAAAGTGTAAGTGGATTCCCTTAAGATAGTTATAATAAATAATGAACCACATTTATTTCATTTACTTCTAGGTGAGATTGCATTTTTCACAATTTTTCTTGATTATTTAAATATTGACATAAATAATATTAATCTTAAAAAAATCCAAGATGCTATAAGACTGAAGATTCTTGTGAAATTTCTGGTAGGGTTTGGTATTATATTGTATTTGGGAGACAGCACTGCATTTTAGGAGCTTCGTTAAGATACCTAGTGCCTGGGATGGGTGCTCTCCTCAGCTACTGACAGAATCCTCAGTGAACACAGTTGTGTATGAATTATATTATATTCCATTAAGTTTCCTCTAGAAATGTGATCCAACACCAATTACAGCTAATGGGAAGGTTTCATCTTTCAACTATAAAAGATTTAGACATTTGATGAAAAGATATGAAAGAAAAAAAACCTGAAAACGAAAAAAAAAAAGAAAAAAGTATAGCATGTGACCTATTGTGCACCAAAAGTTACTAATCCTGAATAGTAAGTAGTAATGGAACAGCCATTGCTAGTATAGTGAGATTATTCACCTAAACTACTAGAGAAAACAAACTGAATAAAGATCCTATTGGCAGAAATCAGGTGAGCAGCTGCAAAACAGTCTATTTTATCAAATCTTTTTTATATATAATTACTGTACAATAATTTTGGCTATGCTTTCACAGGAAATGTAGCTGTCTTTAATCAAGGAACAGAAAACCCTACCTGTTAATCACCAAATTACTAAAGCAAAGCAAAGCATGAATCATTTAGTAATTTTAAATTATTTAGTAATAATACAGCTCTGAGTCCGTTCAAAAGAATATTGATCTGCCTTCTCTCCTGTGTCATAGTGACCTCAATAAATATATTAATTTTTTTTTTTTGTGCTTGTAATTACTTATAAAACTGTATAACTCCTTGCAGAATTAGAAGTGTTATTAAAGACCATGTACTGAAGGCAACAGGATAAATCATACCCATCAAGTCAACCTAAGCTTTTCCACGTTCAGAGCCTAAAACTGTGCTTATTTCTATCTGGCATTGGATGGGTGGGAGTGAAGAGCCTATAATATCGTCAGCTTTATTTAATTAAAACCAGACACTACATGCTGACTGAATAATAAAGAAGAAGCAGATCAGCCCTACTTACATGTTTTGCTTTTCTTCTCAAATTCTAATATATCTGAACACTTTAAAAGTGTAAATGCATAATTTTTACTAGTGCTTTCTTTAAAAGGCAGGGCCAAATTTCTTCAACTTAGTCTCTGTTCTTTTTATTTCACCCTTCATGCATCAGTAATCTATACTAATAGAAAACCACCTCAAAACTCTGGGACTGATTTTTACTTATAATAAAGCATTTTATTCTACTCAGTACATGAAGAGACTTCTAGTAGATGTAAATGCAATTTTTACCAGCTAAATACTCTAAAATGAATTTTCTGAAAATAAGAATTGGGAACACTTATTTTAATTCAGTCTCATTGGTCCTTTTTAACTGATGAACTTTCCTTACTTTGAACAAATCCTGTCCTCTGCGGTGTGATCCAATTTACATTTTTCTTGGTGAGTTCAGAAAGCGATGGATTTATGACCTAGGGAAAATAATGAATGAAAAAAGAATATAAATGGCCAATAGGAGCTGTTTTCCTCTGCTGTTTGCTTCAGTAGCCAAAGTACTTCAGCTTACACATCTTAATAGTAACCTTAAGGATGAGATATCTCTAAAGCCTGGAAACCTATTCTTCTGACACATATTTGACTTGCAATCCATACATTACCATTGAAACTTTCGTTTGGTTTCCAGTTATCTCTTTTGCTTTTCTTTTTCATTTTAATTCTCTCTCTCTAGAGGGAATATTAAAACACAGTGTGGGTTTTGGGGACTGTGCTGAAATCAATTGGAAAACATTCTTATATGATACTTGCTGCAAAATTCAGGTGTTTTCTTTATAAAAAGAAACTTTAAAAAATGGGCCCCAGGCCCACCCTACATAGGAAAGCCCAACAGCAGCAATGCAGATTTCATTTTCTTAGAGACAGGGAATACAGCATGAGGGCTCTGTCTGCATATGCTGCCTAAAATATGAGAAATCTTGGAGTCCTGATAGCCTTAATCCCCGCCACAGAAGTGTATAAAATTTCACAGCTAAGCTGCCAGAAAAGCCAAGACCACACCAGGAAAGCCGTCTGCTTACAAGAAGATACCTGCCAGGTCTTGTCTGCCAAAGCCTGGACTAATGAATGAATACACAATATCCCAATCAATCAAACTGGATTTGTCTTTGCCCCAGGTCTAGGTGAGGTCTGGTATGAGGTGACCATATCTGTCAAGCATGCAGTAGTTGTGGCCAAGAAACTGTCTGTACATATATGCTTTTATCAAGCCAGATATGAATAGAAGTCTTTATTTTTTAGCTAAATGTAGTATATATACACACACTGGCTACCTATGTCTGAATGTACAGTCATTCAAAGAAAGAGAAGGACATATCTACAAACACACAGTGCCCAATTAAGGTATGATTATATGAGGATACCTATACATGCTTACACGCAGAGTCCTTTTCCTTTCCTACCCAATCATTTCTTGTTCAAAAATATTTCAGTCTTCTACATATATTTTTGGTACAAGCACTAGGACTGTGATTACATGAAGCACTGAAACACTCAAGGCACATATTTATTTTTTTTTAACTTTCGTGGAGATTTTTGTTTCTAGAGTTTTAAGTCTCCACCACAATCCTTGCTGTCTGTTCAGTAAACAGACATCTTTTTCATAAATACGTGTATTTGCATGAGAAAAGGCAAAGGTATAGCATGACAATGATGTAATAATTTATATAGACCTCACAGTCCTCTTAGAGATTGTAGTGATTATTATAATGTGTAGGGGTTCAGTCTGACAATGGTAGCAGACTGGACGATTGCTCTCATGCACAGGGGTTACACAATGAAGTAAGAGGATCTCACCCAGGGGTGTTAACTGTTTCTTTGAACCTCAGTGAAGCTGATGACTAGTCCCTGCTTCCTGGGAACATGCTTATAAGTGAAGAACAGAGTAGGGTGAGTCAGAGAGTGGTCTGATAAAAGATAAAATGGTCATAGAGTAATCACAGATAAGTCATGGCTTGAGGGGTGGGAAGATACTTAAATAAAGTGATAAGAGACAGATATGCTGGTGAGGTAAGGAGAAGGTGTAACAGTAAAGTACCTTCCCATTCTGTCATCCCTCACTAATTCACATCTATCCTTGGGTCTGTCCTAGCTCCAAGGTGGTCTAATGACACAATATACAGTGGTTCATTGCCAGCCTCAGCTGACAGCAGAAGAGAGCTACAGCATAGAGCCTCAGGGGAGCAGGACTTCTTGACTCATGTTTATGGCGATTTAAAGGTGGCTTTGATGATGCATGCCTTCCTAGGGCTCTCCTCTAGCCACAGTGAAAGATATGATTCATATTTCCTTTCATAATTTACAGCGACTTTGATCCCTTTTATTGCAAGTACAAAGCCAAATGTAACATTTCAGAAATTTAAGTTTGGAATTTCCAAACTTAATTTCCAAATTTGTGAAGTGACAGGTGTCAGGGTCCTGAGTGCATTACCCCTGTCCTGCCTGGGACTTTAGCTGCCTGGTCTCAGACCCAGTGTAGGTATGGTACAGATGTCTCTCCTGCAGTCTTTGTAGAGACCTGCCCCTCTTTGCTTTAGAGCTATCTTTAAGCTCAGGCCCACACCCTAGGCCCCTTCCTGAGCTACACTGACTTGACTTTCTGGCTTGACTTCAGACCTCTCCCACCTACATGGACCTGAGGATGATCACTGGACTTTGGTCAAACCCAGAAACCATCCCTGGAGCTGCTCTTGTTGCTTGGATGTTATGGGACTGACCCCTACATCAATGAGGCTGCTGCTCTCACCTGTTCAGCCCTGGCTCCCAGCACTCTCCTCCCCTTGGCTATCAGAATGGCCTGTCCTTGCTGCTAGTAAAAGTAAAAGGGGGCTGCCCAGGGGTTTCAATGGGAGCCTTTAGGCCAGTGCTGAGAACTTTTAAACTTTTAGAATTATATTCTTTAAATAAAAAATCTAAAACTTTGCTTCTTCATATACATGCAGAGAATTATTATATTTCTACATGTGTCAGGTAGCGCCTCTGCAGCTATGTCTATACAAAGTTGCACAAAGAATATGCTGTTCTCTAAAGAAAACTTGCTGAATATCACTGAGGTCATTTTAATGCAAACAATAAATTTTTAAAGATAGGAAGGTTTCCAGTAATCTAGAATCACTGGCAAGAGAAAAAAGCAGTATGGTGACTAGAGGAGCTGGGCCAGCCCTTGAAAACCAAGGTTTAAGACTTGAGGCATCTACATAGAATAATGGAAACATAGAATACACATTGCATGCATGTATGAAAATATATATTGTATGACTCCAAGGTGGCTGCATTCAGCTCATGTCAGTCAGCTAAGTCTACACTTCCTGTGCAGTTAGCAGAGGGAATTTTGCACCCCTAAAGGATGAATCATTTTATCTCAATGTAACCAGCATCTGTTACCCACTTTAGATATCTCATAGTCCCTGTGAATCAGAGAACTTAGAAAAAGAAAGGAAACTGACCTTTAAACTATGAAAGTTAGGTGACATGGTTTCTCATCTGTAAAATGGTTATAGTTTCCTGAGCCTACTACATAATAGGAAGGGATGAATAAGGAATATGACAGGTTTTGCTTAGGTGACTTCTATTTTTAAATATACCATAGGTCTTTTTGGGTTGAGGTTTGGAGGGGATGAGCATTGTGTGCCAAATGCATTTTGGTCACACAGTGTGGACTGTGCACAACAACCCATTGATTACACTTGGTGTTCATTTAATGTTTTGTAGTAACTTCACTGACATTGTTTTGGATCCCACAGCTCCTGTGGAATCACCTCCAAGCAAACTTTCTTATTAAAGAGAGGGTCTGTTCTCCCCTAAGTGTTCAGATGTAACGTCTATTAACATTAATGAGAGTTATACATATGCATTGAAGGCAGAATAGACCTTGAGGGCATCATATGGATGGCCCTTCAATATTCTGTGGCTCTCAGTGGGACTTTGTACAGTATGGCACACAACGTAATGGGTCCATTGACTTTGTATCACTCTAGGTCACTAGCCCTAATATGATGTTAATAGAAAGCTTCTCATTTAGATCCTGATTACGTGTGTGGTAACAAGAAACACATTATATCTTCCACATTGCTACTTCCAAACCACTACAATACATTCTCTCATAGGAACAATATAGGGGTGACCATATCAGATAACCTTTGCTACATGTTAGCAAAACTCATAAATCCTAATCCATCAAATTCAATTTCTTTTAGCACCAGAAGAACATTTTAAATGTAGATGCTTCAATCCTGAATCAGAGAGAAGCGTAATAAAGTAGTGCTGATAGAGCTAGCAGATCAAATACATTTTCCAAGATTCTGCCTAGGATGGATTAAAATATAGGTCCCTGTGATCAAAGGGCAGTGAATGAAAGCACAAGACTTGTCTCTGTCCTCTAGTTGCATAGACTCAATGTGTTTGGTTCTTTTTTCTTTTTTTGGTTCAGTGTCTACAGTGTCTAATACACTATATTTGGGGCTGCAGGTGATGTTTCCCAAACTACCTGTATTATGTAAATGAACTGCTAAAACAACAGAAGTGTCTGATCATTCTCAGTCTGAAAGTGGAACAATCAAAACTATAGAAGTTGAGAAGCAGAGCGGTTCCCTGCAATTATCTGTTTTGAAGGAATACAGTGATTTGACATTCCTAAGAAGTCAGAGATGCCTGATTTCATAATATAACTTGTAGAAGTAAAAAAGGTGTACGCACATCATGTTTACATGTGTTCAAAGAACTTCCCCAAAACTTTGCAGCATTACCTAAGTGTATAATTTTTTGAGACTCGTTCACTATCACGGGTTTCCAAACAAATTCAGAAATATGTTCCAACTCAGTTTTCTTTGCTTTTGGAGAGCTCTTCATATTTCAGTGCTTCTCTGTCTGTGTGTGCTTTTAATGAATACAGAGATGCAGAAAAAGAACAAAAAAAAAAATAGTTTTCTCCCATAGGACACATGAATATGGCATTATGCAAAGCTGTTTTGCCATGTATCCTCAAAGCTACAGGAAGGTGAAACAGATACGATATAGATTTCTGCAGTGTATCTATTCATTCTGCAGTGAGCTGAGCAAATAATTTAAAATGCATAAATCATCCAATGAATGTATCTTTTTCTCCTGCTCATGAAAAATCCACAAGTAAAACTCATGTGCAACAAAAGGTTTTGGCATTAAAAATATATTAAACTGGGACTTCTTTCAAAATCATCCCATGTGCTTTCTATTGTTTTGTGAATTTTTCCACATTTCTAAGAACTAACACTGATCTTTGCAAAGGTCACATCACTCTACTTTTAGGCCACTGTCCTCTTCTTATATATATTTTTTCATTAACCAGATTTCTTTCCATCTATCCATTAAAAGGGGATGTCCATTGATAGGAAAAGTAAAACTTCTTGGTTATTCCCCACACTGTGCTTTTCTACCATGCCCTGCTATTTATTTGCTTAGATGCCCGTGTACCTTGCTGAATGATGGCCACATGAAGAATGCAAACATTTTAAAATCTTTTTGGGTTAATCACAAACAGCAGTATTCTAATATCCCATATACAGAGTATAAGATGTGTAACCCAGTTATGAGTGCTTCTATAAAACATTTGGCACTGTTTCACTCCTTGGTGAACAACCAGTCTCCTATGTGACTACTTGTTCATGTGAATGCCTACATGTGACCTTGAAATCTGCTGGCCATGAACTTTCAAGAGAATTAAGCTCCTCCATGTGAGTGTTTACTGAATTTGCAAATGAAAGTAAGAGTGAATGTGGTCCAAGAGGTTGTACGGCTGGGTGTGAAGGAACCTTGGGAAAGAGGCTTTTTAGTGAAATCCTTGGTCTGTGTTTCCCCCAAGCATAGGTAGAGCTGGCCACATGCTGGGGCCTCAGCTTTCAGATTACAAATGTCTCATATGGTATAAATTGTTGTTTCAAAGTGCAGCTAGAGGAGATTTAGAGTTTTGCGTAAGTAGTTTTATTTGCCAGCAACACAACTTCAGATCAACCAAGTACCGAGGAGCTGGCACCACAGATGATTTAAGCATTCCTCAGTTTGTTTTCTGAAATCAGCCTGGGCTTATGATACCTAGGTAAAAAAGCTTAGATGGTTGTAGATGTGATTATTTGAGGCAGGAAGATAATTCTTTTCTGATAATTATTCCCAAGGTTCATTTATTTCAAAAAACCTGTTTAGGACAATTGAGTGATAGGTAGGGAGGTATTAAAATATTCCTCCCACACTTGAGAAGAAGTGTCCACACATTCAGAAATATTCACATTTTTCCAAACTGATTCCACTTTTCTCTTCTTCCAGTGTCCTGGGGAACATGCTGGGAAAGGAGTGTGACTGAAAATGAAATAGAGAACTGCTGCAATTAAGTGTAATTTTAAGTAGCATGAAATTAAGCAAACCCAGAGTAAGAAAATAAACAGAGCAGCTCCAGATTTTCCTTAGTGTAAGTTCAGTAAAATTACATGAAACATATATTTGTACTCACTCCTTCTCTCTCTCTGTGCCTGAATTCTTGATGTCAGCTTAAAAAGGAGAGGGAGAGGGAGAGAGAAAAAGAGAGAGAGGAATATATGGAAATTAACGTTTCAGCTTTCAGAAATGTACACTTAATGAAAAGTTTGAAAATAACCAACCTTTCATGCCCCAAAGAATTACTGAAAAAGATCTTCTGTTTGCAACCTTGTTGGCAGTCAGGCTGTCTTGGGCAGCAGTAATTTTCAGTCAGAGGATTGCCATAAAAGCCTGAAAACCCACAGACCTAATAGAAAACAGGCAGAGAAAGTGAAGTTTAAACCAGGAATTCATAGGCAGAGGCTTCCAAGCTCAGTTCAGCTGTGTGAGGTCTGTCTGAGTCACGCACTGCCACAGATTGGACTGGTACATCTAGAATAGCACCAGACTGAAGAACTTGGCATATGAAGTCTAGGGTTAGGCTCCAAACACTTTCCTGGTGAGACTTCATCCAATGGAGTATATTAGCCAGCAGTCTCCCTGCCTGCTAGGGAGCATCCCTGTTTTTAATTCTCTGCCCCTCTGTGTTCAAGTTCCCATAAATATCATGGGAATTAATTTGTGCATGTCCCTGCTCTAAACTGAGGCAGTGCTATGCATGATGCATCTTTATGCTTTCAGAGACTTTCTAGTGTGTAAATCAGTCACTGTGGACTGAAACAGGCAAACCTTTGGGGAGTGCTACAAGAAGAGTAGTGAAAGAAGACACGCTGGGAAATGAGGGGAAGGACACAGGTATGATTGCATTAACATATAAACACAGACTGTGAATAAGATCAGCATGAGTTGCTTACTAGAAGAAAACAGGTTTGGACATTTGCTTCTAGATTTGTTTTCTGTGTAAGCTGTTAAGAAATATTTTAAATTAAACCCAGTTCCCCCCACGGTAAGTAAGAAACAAAAGAAAACTGAAAGTTGTTGTTGTCATTTACTAAAGGACCAGAAAACCCCTCTTTATTAAATCCTTTGCTACTAAACGACACTATATATATATACATTTTAGATGTATAGTCACACTGTAGTGAGAAAATGGGAAGAATCCTTTATGATTTTACAGATCATGTAGTAACTTCACTTCTAGCCACCATGGCATGGCCCAAATTCTGCACTTCCTCCTATAGCAGCACTTATGCTGAAGCAGTGGGGAGGCTGACTTCAGCTGGCTTTCCTTTGTTACTGGCTGTGGCTCCTTACAGTGCTGTTCATCTCTCATGTCTGCATGGTTTAGACTGTGAGATCACTTCAGTAAAAGCAAGAGGAAATGGAAAAGCACCAAAAGAAAGGGAAAAAAAATACAGGTGTTTATGAGCTCATTTAAGGCAACCTAAAGCCAACCAATTAACAAAAAGGTGGTGGGAACATTATTAAAACAAAGTGTATTTTTGTTTTTAAAATAGAGATGAAGTAGAAGAGGAAAAAATCCAAACCAAAACCAAACAAACAAGACAAGTACTACCCTGAGACACCTGCAGATGATGACAATGAATGCACTGTAATGGACTGGGTGCTGCCTTGGGAATGAAAACACAAATGGGAAAGGGTCACAGCCGGGAACAGAGACTTCAGGGCACACTTGCTCCCCCCAAGCAGACAGCATTCAGATCTGAGGTATTTTCCTGGCTCTTACATCTATACTGCACTGGGGGAAACCTCAGACACAGACAGAACTCCAATTTTGAGAAAGTTCAGATCCCCATTTACCTCCCTGGCTTCAAAACATCTGCAGTAGTAGAGACAGTCATGAGGAAAAATGTTTTAGGGCACTGTAGCTACAGGAAATGTAGTTATTTTATCATCTTATATGCTTGCAACAATTTTTGGAGCCTCAGAGGGATTGGAAAATGGAAATTAATATGAAGACTTACAGGTGTGTTTTTAGTTGATAATGACCAAATCTAGAAGCACCTAAAAACATTGAAGGATGAACCTCTAAAACTGTGGATATTTCAGAAATTCAGTTTGTATACAGCTCATGTGAATGGAAACTCCAAATTACCTGCATCATCCTGGAATAGCAGATGCTTGCAAGACAGGATTTTTTTAAGAGTTTGTGACAGCACTAAAATTAGAAGAGCTTTATTATGCACAAGTGATACTCGACATGGAAAATTAGAGGGTGTTTATCTAAGCTCTCACAAAGGTTTTGGACTTAGTTTGGTATTTGGATTAGTTCTTATTTTATCTGGCTATGCCTATGAAAAATACATTTACAATTTGTTCCCTTCAATGCAGAACTATAAGTCTTCCCTACGGAGCCTGAGAGCCTGGTAGGACATTATATGTGGACACATTTAATATTTTTGAAGAGATATTCAGAACAGATGGTATTTGAGAGCACTTTTAATGGACAACAAAAGCCTGAAATCAGTAGTAAGCCTGTTATCAAAAATGGATCACCTCTTCAGGACTGGTGGCCTCTTCCACTATCTGTTGTCCTTCCTTCCTTTGGAAGTTTTCTGTTGTTTCTTTTTTTGTTTTGTTTTTTGTTTTAGTGTGGGGTGGTAGAGATACTAGTGTTTGAGCTAAGCTTGCTGTCACCCTGCTAAGACTTTGTTTTGCTGTTGGTTTGCTGTCGATTCACTGATGTTGATTCTTGTTTTAACCATGGAGTGGGAAATCCATCTTGGTACAATTTGAGGTTGTTTTGATATGTGTTGGTCACTTCAGCAGCAAAGAATTTCATAAATATATAGTGCAATATGAACTGCAGCTCTGGACAGTAAAATGTTTCCACGCATAATGAATATTGTGTCAACCTATGGCTTGAGGTGGAATTTGTCCTGTTCTCCAAATGACTTTTTATCATCTTTCACCATCCAGTCTTGTGACAGTGAAATATGTGTCATTATTTGCAGCTTACTAGTACAAAGGTGGGAAGGTTAAATTTACTCTCCCATAATTTTCTTCTGATTTCCCTTCTTGGAGAGCTTAGCCCCATGAAGCTTGGTAGCTATGGGAATAGTGCCTGAAGCTGTACAGAGGCCTGGATAAAGACAGTGGGTAAATGTAAAAGATTTCCCTTTTGCCTTCCCACTCCCACAACATTAGCTGTATTTTAAATAACTAACAAGAGTACACTATGAAAAAAATTCCTGGAATGGCTTACTCTGCTCACCTTAAAAAAGACAATACTAAATCAGTTGAATCAGTTGGGTTGGGGCTTTTTCTCTCCTCAGGAAGTTCCATGGTTAAAAAAAGAAAATAAAAAATTGCTTAGTCTCTCAAACCTGAAAGCCAAGATATTCACACACAGCATGGGCCAAATCCTGAAGGGTTTATGATACATTTCTGCTGTATGGGGACGCCAAACACAGGAGGAATCTCCACACATGCACTGCAGAGAAAATCTTTGTGGCAGCTGTTCACATTGCCTCGCGGAGGGAAGGGGGAGGAAGTGGGTATTTTGGGGCCTGAATCAGTAGCTTTGAACATCACACAAAAGCACCAGAGCAATGGGCAGTGTCCAGTAGTCCTGTGCCAACAGCCAGCAGCAGCTCAGCCATGGGCCAGGGCTGTGGTTTGGAGGCCCCTGAGCTCTTGGGACTGAGGATTCCTTTCCCTCAGGCTTGTGGTGCTTCAGACAACAGACTTTTTCAAGCAGTGCCTACCCCATTTCTCAGGATTTAATTATGAACTAATTAGAAGGCACTTTTCTCTAAGCGTCCTCTGACTACACTGAGAAAACACACTGAAATGTTGGGGTCTGTCCCCCCCCTGCCTTATGCACAGTTTTTGTCTTCAAATGTATGAAATGTCTTTTGGGGAGTTTTCTTGGACTTGCATATCAGTGGCATGACAGTAAAACTGCTTGCAGAAGTCCAGTAACTTTCTTACACTCTGCAGTCTAAGTGGAAGCCTCAGTTGAGCAAGTTTAAAATGAAAAGTTCTGGTGCTCGTTACAATAGCAAAACCTTTTAATAGCACCAGAGAGGCAGGGGACCTTCACCAGATAACTAAATCCATTGATCTCTAATCCTTTGGGCCATACTTACTGTGGAAGACTTGCATGCATGGCTTCAATCCAGAACCGCACGCTGCCAAAAAACGCTTAGTATGTTAGCAGCCAACAAAAATGTAAGAGGTCTGCTCTGCATGTGGGAAACAACATAAAAAGAAGTGGCTTTTTAGCTTAGTCTGACAAACGTTAACATATAACACTGATATTAAAATGAAATGGCAGAAATTCTCAATCATATCTTGGATGTAGGGGGACTTATATGTGCTAATTAAAAGGGACTGGGTGGCACTTTAGGCTGCTCCCTTGTAAGTTTCTTCTCAAGTACTCCAGTTCAAAACCTTCCTCAGGGAAGAAACTGCTATTAATGTGCTTTACTTGCAGACTGAAACATTAAAAAGAGAGATCTACTGAGGCAGATGCATTTCCTCCTGTATTTAGACACAAATACAGATGTTACTCATATCAAATACAAATTATACTCTGTTTCTGGTGACTGATCTTAATGAACTACAAAAACTAGCTAAATATATTTACAGGTTTATAGCAGTGCCGAGCCTCAAATAACTCTTAATGCACTTCCCTATAAATATCAATTAATAATGCATATTAGATATAGGTCTGTGTTAAATAAAAGTTAATATAATGCCTTCCAGGTACCACAGACAGTCTCATAGACTTTGTAAATGCAGAGATAGTAGCATTTTTCTAAACCATATCACTTGTGGTTTTCACTGCTTACTCGGTACTTTCCACTTACCATATTACAGATATTTTATTTGTCTGTGTGTACACACATGTGCACACACCCTATACAGAGCATATAGACTCTTTATTCCTTACACTTCAGTGTTTTTCAGGAAAATTCCATGTGTGTGTCAAAGGATGTACAAACACAATTATTTTGGAGCAAAGAACAAAGAGATGTATCAACTGACAAATACTGCAAACGGGACAAGAATTCATTTCTGTTTGTTTCAGGGTGACATAAAAGTCACATGGATTCCCTCAGTCCTCTGACTACAGCATTCAGAGATATATCTTGGTAAGATACTGAGACAAGTTGCCCAGGGCAGTTATGGCTGCCCCCTCCCTGGAAGTGTTCAAGGCCAGGTTGGATGGGGCTTTGAGCAACCTGGTCTAGTGAGAGGTGTCCCTGCTGACGCAGGGGGGCTGGAATTAGGTGATCCTTAAAGTCCTTTCCAATCCAAAACATGCTTGCAGGAAGGTTCCAGCTTTCTTAGGCATCATGTAACCATTGTGCCTGCTGGGACCTTCTTCAAATAATCAGAACCACAGGTGAGTATGGCCACAGTTGAACTGAGGTCATGGATATACCTAATATCTTTCTGATATACCCCTTAATCTGTAACCTTTTCTCTTTTGTACTAGAGTGACCTGGAAAAGCCAGTCTAGAGAAAATTTGCTAAACCACAATGCCCAGGATTTATTAAAGATTTGGTCTAGAAACTGTATGAGCAAGTGAGACTTTTGTGTTTGTAGATGCAAACTGGACATGTCTAAACCATAATCTGGACAATCATTTTTTACTTAAGTTCCAGCCCATGTTCACCTTTTAATTCTATCATGTGAACAAAAGCCTTTGACCAGGCGTAATACTGTAGTCATATCCAGGAGAAACCATGGCCTGGGCTACTTCCTCAAGTGGGCCCAGGGCACCACTCAGCATAGCTTAGGAATGGGCAGAACTCACTCTCATAGCATACAGAATCTGTGGTTTGCATCAGCTGTGTCAGTTCTGGTGCCCTTCCAGAAATGTTCTAGAGGTTGCAGGCTGCAAGACATGTAGAATTTATGGGTCATCTGAGCTTGGATCACACTATGATAGAGTGGCTGTACCACACTGATAGAAGTGGTTCAGCATCCACTGAGAGGAATGCATGGGGCTGAGCCAGGGAATATTATACCAGGCTTCACCCAGTTGGCTAAGCCAAGTCGTCAAGGTGCCTTGTAAGGTCTGTTTCAGATGCCTCACCTCCCAAATCCAAAACAACATGCTGGTTTTGTAGGGCTAGTGAAATAAGGGAGGGGTAAATCACTGGGATCTTCACAAGGGACAATCAAGAACTTGCAAGCTTGCATTTTAGTCAGACTTTTGGTAATGTATCCACAAGTCAAAATGGAGCCACGAGGCACCACTGAGAAACTGCCTCAATTTGCCTGGAATTAAAGGCAGTTCACAGACCAAATGTAAGCTATTAATATCCTGTATTCATACAGGCTACATTTATTTGCTTTTTTTGTTCTATTGAAAAACCATACAATAATCTCCTGTCTTAATTCTACCAGATCCCTTTCTTCTCATTTACAATAATTAGATATTACAATATCCTCTGGAAGTCAGAGGCACTGACAGAATGCACTCCAGCACTGCATGTTCTACCATACCACAGCACAATGGGACACCATTACTGGGAACCAAGTCTGTTCAATCTTGTTATGTCCTTCCAGAGCCAAATCCTTCTTGACTTACTCTTGAAAAAATCCTATTGAATTGAGTGGGCATTTTGCCTGAGAGGGGAGCAGTGAAGAGCCATCCCTCATATTTTTCAGGCATTTCCCTGAAGAGGGGCCTGTGCATTCAAGACACTAAGTTTCTGCTGGGCAGCACAGGACCACGTGTGTTCTCAGGAGAGTTTCTGTAACCCCTAGGAAAAACTAATCAAGTGATTAAGAAACCTATGATTTCTGATGAGCTTTGTATTTTCAGTTTTGTTTTGTTAATCTCCTAAAGCAGGGCTCTAGTCAAATGCTTCCATTTATAAACTGTTTTGATTTTCAATAAGGTTTTTATTGACTTTAGAAATAATTTTCATGGCTTGTGAAAGAAGAGCATCTAAAAAAACATTTCCCTTGTTTGGACCATAGTCCTTCAAACCAATTTCCCCTCCCCAGTTTATGATGACATTTCGTTCCACAGAAGACAAGAGATAGCTTAAGTGGGAAAAAATATTAGAAAATTAAAGTCTTTAAAAAGTATCAGTAGCTGAGGGATATTTAAACTGACCCGTTGAAAACTCGGGGTATTTTCACTTTCTGCTTGTTATTTCATCTAACATGTTCACATTACTTGTTTAATGAGTTATTACAGTTCTGAAAAAATACAAATGAGCCTCTTAATGCATGAACTGTACCTAGATAATGATCCATCAGCCTTTCCTTTTTGAACCCCAAGATCTGGCCTTTTGAATATGCATTGATTTTGTATGATAGAATAATTCATCATATTTCTGGCAGATTCCCAGAGATGAAGATCAAGATTAGACTATGGACTTGACATACCTGAGTACACAATTTATGACAATCTCTTGAGAAGATTTAGGTGTTTTCACATGTGGGTTTCAGCAAAATTAGTCATAAGATCATATCTCAGATTTTCTCTCCCATCAGACTTACCTAAGGACTAAGTAGGTAGATCTGCCACTTACCTATACTTTTTACAGCTTAGATCTTTTGTGTTTTCCCAAAGATTCCCAACCGTTGGCTACTGTTGCTCACTCAAGACCCTAAACAGTAGCAACCAACCATAAATCTTTTTCTTCTCCCAACAGCCACAAGAGTTTGAAAACAGAAAATCCTCCTTCAGTGTTTTTAATGACTCTTTCAGAAGGTCAATTCACCTCCTGCAGACATAATATTGTTTATGCATTTTCTAATTCCTGTTACCTAAGAAACTGTGAATGGTACTTTCCACTTAGTTATCCTCCCTACCTTGCCAAATAAACCAGGATAAATATATATTGGTTTTTAAGAAGTTTTGGTCAGAATTTTCTGGAGCAGATCAGTTCCTTCGGTTGTAGGGATGCAAGCCCACACTTTACTTGAACTAAGTACCCTTCAGCTGGTTCTGTAGAGCATTGGGATGTATGTACAGAGTCAACTGGAGTGTCCTGTTTGGAAGGTTAATGAATAAATTATATTCCTCTTCACTATTCATCACTTCTGAACTTTGAGAGAATGGTTGCAGCAGTAATAACTACTTAACATGAACATATATAAAGAGTGTATGTATCATGGCATTACACCTGTGTCCTAGTTTTATGGGAAATGAGATAATAGACAAAGATATTAATAAACAAGAGAAATAAGATATTAATAAGCAAGAGTAATAAGAGGATGTCCTCTTCACTCAGATTGCTCAAATTAACTCCATGTCACTCAAATTCCACAGATAACAGAGTGAAAACTCAGACAGGATTGTTGTTGTCTTTTTGTATCCCACTTTGCTTAAGTAATTATATAAGGAGGTGATATTTACATCAGAATTAGTGAGCAGGGTTTCGTAGTTTCAAGAACATATCAGAAGTTCTTGGTATTGCTTTTATTTAAGCTGTAACTATATTGTCTTTCCAAACTGAAGGGAGCAGCTTTCATCACACTATTGAGAGCAAACATATTTCCTATGAACTACTGCAAGTCATGGAAAAGCTCTGACTATGTGTTGGATTGGCTCCTGAGTGTGATCTCAGGCATTGATCAGAATGGCTACCCCATGAGTAACCTTAACTGGTAAGAGGATCAACTCCTGAATGTATTTAGACCAGCTACACTTGGCAGGCATGCTTATTACATAGCTATTAGGGAATTAAACTGCTGAAGCATTCAAGAATACATCTCTGCCATGGTTTAACCCCAGCAGGAAACTAAGCCCCACACAGACACTCACTCTCCCCCCTGGAGGAGAGAATTGGAAGGGCAAAAGTGAGAAAACTCATGGATTGAGATAAAGACAGCTTGACAGGTGTATGTAAGAAAGCAAAACAAGGAATTTATTTGCTGCTTCCCATCAACAGGCAGGTGTTCAGCCATCTCCAGGAGAGCCAGGCTCCATCATTCTAATGATCACTTGGGAAGATGAATGCCAGCTCTCCAAATGTATCCCCTTTCCTTTTTCTTGCCCCAATTTATATGACATCATACAGTATGTGATACCCCTCTAGTCACTTGACCCCCTCTAGTCAGCTGACCTAGCTGTGTCCTCTCCACGCTTCTTGTGCACCCCCATCCTACTCACCAGTGGGGTTGGGTGAGGAACAGAAAAAGCTTTGGCTCTGTGTAAGCACTGCTCAGCAAGAACTAGAACATCCCTGCATTATCAACAGTGCTTTCAGCATAAATCTAAATCATAGCCCCATACTAGCTACTATGAGGAAAATTAACTGTATCCCATCACAACCTCTAACACAAAATCCAGGTGTCACCACAGAACATGTTCATATTCTTTTGCTTATGTTAGCCAGCTAGGACAAGGTGTGGTGATACATGCCTTAACCCTGGCTATGTGGTCGTGTGCTTTCAAGTACAACTTTGCTGGTGTTGCCGAAAGGAAAAAGGTCAGGTATGTTTAAAAACATGCCTTGATTTTGCTCGTTAGATACTCCTTCACAAGCTCTGCAAAGGGATCACCATCTGCACAAGACTACTTCGATAACTATTTCTACAGCTCTTGGATGCAGTTCGTGGTTCTAACCAGCCTAAACAGCCCAATGAAATGAGGGGAAAAAAAGTAATTTTGCCTTCATTTTTTAAAAGCATTACAGTAGCAATGTAGCTGATGGTTGTATATTAGTAGAGCTTGTAAATATGCTTTAGTTTAATACCACAACACAGCTGTATGTACAGCTCTTCTGTTAAACAGTCTAACCCCAAGTTAGTATCCTTAATTTCCACCGAGAAGTATATTTTTTTTCCTTTTTCATTTTATTCAAACTGGTGAATTGTGGCAGAGTTATTTTGCAACTTAACAAGACAAGCGTATTATTCTCATTTCCACTTTGGTATTACTCCTCACTGAGGTGATTTAACTAGTGTTAAGTACAAAACACTTTAGCAAGGTAAGGTTTGTATATTCACAAAGCTGCATTAATGCATGAGAGTAATTTCTGGCATTGGTTAAACATCTCTACCACTGAACTTCATGAAAGTAGGATTGATGAGTTGAACTATTAAGTGCTGAAGTGTAGAGCAAGAAGAGCTGACGTCTTTTGTGTGATAATTGAAATCATTTCAATTCATTTCCTTCTTGGTTGGACAGAAACATGTTTTCAATAGTAAAGAAATCTTGAGGGAATCCATTGACCTAGCCAGTCATATAATGCAAGAAGTTAATGGACAAAAATGATATTCATCTTCAGTTTATAATAGCATTTTCTTTTCACAGAACCAAAACCATACAAAGGCAAAGTATATTATAAGCACAACTGCTACTCTGGTAGATACATGACCTTTGTTTTATGTGACAATTATTGGGTTGGTTGAAAAATAAAATTAAAAAAAAAACCAACCCATACACAAATTTTTATGCTAAGATAATAAATTATAAATTATGAAAGTCTAAGGCACTAAGCAACTTGTAAGCAACAGTCCTGTCTCTTAGCAACAAGCCAGAGAAAGCAGCTTGTTGATAGGAATAGAGCAGACAGGATTGTTTTGCAATGATTACCACCAAGGAACTAGGAACAACATTTTAACACCTGCCTCAGGGCACTTCTGCACCTAGCCATCCATCTCTCCAGTGGCCCACAAAGCCTGGGCTGGATGCCAAGCAGCTTCTGAGTCCTGCCTTCTTCCCAGAGCTTGCCCACTGCAACAAAAAGGACCCAAGAGGAAAGATCAAAGAGGTGGAGTTCAGGTGTGTTGCACACTTGCTCTTGCTTCTATTTCTTTAAATGCCTTTTTATAAATAATACGTGATCATTAGTGTAAATGTTTACTTATTTTTTCTCTCTGCCCCTTTAGTCCCCTGTGTCTAATCTATACCTAGCATTATGAATGAATGCAGACAAGTCTTTGATATGAGGCCAACATTTTTTAACTGTAGTTTTATTCTTAACTACCCAACGTTAAGAGTTGGAGCAACAGTGAAATCAGAAGCCCTATGTTATTCTTTTACCATTGTGCTGGTTTCAGAAACATACAAAGAAAATATTTCCAGAAATAAAGTGCAACAGAACGGGTCTGCTAAATCTCTGGACTAACATTAGAGGTGGCTCATTTATTCTCCCAGGTAGAACATTACGACAGTGAAGGGCAGCGGTAGGGAAGGATAGTAAAAGTTGAAGGAAGAAAAAGCCCATGTCAAATCTAGGCAGATGAGGCAAAAAATCTTAGGAGAGAAGTGAAAATGAAAGATGGAAAGGAGATGAAGTAAAATAGTGTGAAGGTAAGAAAATCATGAAAACAAAAGATAGAAACAAGACAGTGGAGAAATAGAAGAGAAAGAAAATATCAGGAAGACACACACCACTTTGCTGTTAGCAGAAGTAATTTCCCTTGAAGAAAAGAGTGTAGGGAGAACAGCTAAAAGGAGAATTTAATTCTGATCTGCAGGAAATCCATCACTGACTCACGAGACCTGGCATTTCTTCCAGTCCACTCTAAGCCCTAAGTGAGCTGGAGTAATGATCAAAGCCTATAGGCCAGCTTAGCCTATAACCCTGTCTATCTCCACATTATACCTGAAAACATTAAGCACTGCAACTGTGTTAAGCACACTTCTATCAACACAGCTTTCCTACTGTTGGCTGAAATGTAATATGCCAAACTTCTTTTTCTCTGGACCAAACTGCCCTATACTTGCTAAGTCTTGCTAAGGACTTGTGTTGGAATACATTTATTTTGTGTGAGGCATTGGCTTGGAGGCCAGACTCCTATTGCAGAAAGCCAGGTTTTTGTTATTTCTTTTTCTAATTCTGTATCCAGAGCAGATCGATTTAAACTAAATTTTCTAAATATAACTACTGCCATTGCTTCATAGGCACATTAAACAAATGCATGGGTTGATCTACCTCAAGAAACTGTTTGTTTTCCCTGATACAAAATCCTAAAGGAATTGGTCATTGTGTCTTATATGATGTTGAGGCTCACCAGGCAAAAGTGGGCTTTCTCCTTCACTTTTCTTTTGGGTGATTGAATATGAAGTCCAGCTCACTGCACATCCTTATGTGAGATAGTTTAACACAGTACCTCGAGGCTCTATGGTCCCAGAATGCAGTGCAGCTCACTGGCAGTAGTTCAGCTGAAGACTAAACATTTGGCTCAGTGACAGCAGAGCTGCCAAGAGTTGGCAACAAGAGACTCACAGGGAAGCAGCAGGCTGCTAAACCCTTTCACATTTTTAATTAGATCCACACACCCATGTCTTTGAGCTATCATAAATATACAGATGACATAGAGAGCATTATTTGGGGTAAGGAAAAAAAAAAAAAAAAAAGAAAACTGTATTGTGGTATCTTTTACCTTATTAAAATAATTTACCTACAGCTAGCCTTTAGAACTGAGGGGGGGAGAAAAGGGGGTTGTGACATTTAACTCAGATAAAAGTCTCTCCCTGACTACAGTTGAATTCACTCTGCACGTTGAAAAAGCAGGGTCCTGAGATGACTGACATGTCGACTTAGTTGCAATAGCATCACCAGAAGAGGGCATTATTGGCAGTAACTCCAATGCGTAATTTCCCGTAAGAGCTATGCATTCAAACTCTTAAGTATTCTTAAGTGTGTATCTTGCTATGATGTTGTTGTTAAACCTCTTTTTTTCCCCCTTGTGATGTTATTAGTGTTTTTTAACCACACCTTGACATATTCAAAACCTTTTTATTTATTTTTTAATAATTTCTGCAAAGATGTTTTCAAAGTTCAGTTCTTCCTACCCTTTCTTTCTGCACGACAGTCCTGTTCTGATCCTTCCTTCAACATAATGACGAGGCTTGGTTGGTTGTTCAATATGATTCCTTTTCTTATTAACTATTACACAGAATGGCTCCTCTGCCACTCATCTTTTTTTTTTTTTTTTTTTCATCTGACACTGTTGAGATCTACACCAATGAAGATATACATCAAATACATTTTATACTGGCTATTGACATCATCATATAGGACAGTCTGATGCATAGGGTTAAGAGACCTCTTCCTCTACTCAGGGATAGTGACACTCTCTTTCCTCTTTTTCTTCTAAAGTCTTACCATTTTATCCTAATAGAAACTGTAGCTTTATCGTCAACCTGCAGCATTAAAACATGCACAAAGGATCGCTGCAATTGTCCCCAAAAGGTTAGAGTTTTCATCTTGCATTTGTTCTCATTTTCAAGAAAATGTAACGAAACAAAATCCTTGAAATGCTGTAGGGGGGGAAAGGAATCACATGTTGTCCCGCCTGCAAGCACAAATTTTATAAATAGACACTACAGCAAACATCAAAGAAATTGCTGTGCAGAGAAACCAACAGATCATGTATATTTTACATTGCCCATTTATTCCAAACTGTGTTAGCCACACACTACCAGTTAACTCTGAATGTGAAACCACAGTCTCTCTGTTCTGGATATTCGGAAAATTGTTCGCGTCATTCTCACTGTTTTCTTCTGTGTAAGTTAAACTTGGCTGCATCTTACTTCTCTTAATTTTCTCCTCTGTATTTCACCACAAACTGTGAAGCATAGACTGACCCAGACCTTTTGAATGCTTGTGAGCTCATGTCAGGTTCATGGTACACATTTCAACAGAAATATTTGTAACCATTACCAGCAAAACTGCTCTAAACTGTCACGTCCCCAACAGCTTTATATCTCCCTTAGTATGGGCTCTGCTCTGCACCAAAGAGATGAATATATATGAAATACCTCTTAGAACAGAAACAGGAGAAGGGACTAAGGAGGAGGTTGGCCCTTGGGCTATGCAGAAGCAGATCTGCTTGAGGTAGATCCCCCATCAGAATATAGGGGAAATGTTCAGCTTTGACCTTTCTTGGCCTTGCCTTTTCTATTCCCCTTCTAATGTCCGCTGGAATATTCTTGCAAAATGCTTTGATGCTCTGCAGAGTAGCCAAAGGTAAGCAAGCATCTCCACATCTTGCCAGAAATTCAGAGCCTCAGTTGCTAAGAGGGATTTCATTGTCAAATTTAATTGGAGGTGGACTGGGCCACTGCAGACCTTCGTATCATAAGGTCATAAGGCTGTAAAGCGCAGCATAGGTCAAGGCTGTTAAATCATTCTGTGGAGGAATTTTTTAATATTTGTAAAATGTTTAGCAAAATAAGACTACTGTCTTGCTTTGGGTTACCAGCACACAAGTGAACGAATAAAATAAAAAATATATGAATAAAGATTAAAATAATTGATCCTTTTATCAGTGTTGCTGTTGTTAGTAATAAGGCACATTTCTTAGGGGCTATATTAGGAACTATTTATGTGGAAGTGAAAAGGAAAGAAAAAGCTAAAGAGATTTTACAAAAAGATGACTAAAGAACCTGCCCAGCAAATTAACCCCAGTTTTTCACCCAGCTGCCACATGCCAGAAGCTCAAGAATGTACATTTCACAGGAACAGACACAGAAATAACATCTGCTATAAATAGCTCTAGTAATACTTTTCCTCATTATTAGCTATGATATAAAATATAGTTTTCTTTGATAGCAAAATCATGTTGTTAATATCTTTTTTGTGAATTGTATCAGGATTAGGTATGTGAGTTTCAAGATAATTAATACAAGTGTTCTTGTATCTCAGTTACACGTATCTTATCTGGAAGAAGACATTTTAACAGAGATGTATTTTTTAATGAAGTTTGGGCTTTAATTTATCAGAGATTCAAAACAAGGAGTGGTATCTCTCCTGTTCCCTCTTGCTCTCTTTCTTTCTTCCTAATTTTCCTCTGGAAGCTACCTATCTTGATAGTAACCAGCCCCAAGCATGTTTAGTATAAGTGTCCAATGCTGGTAAATACCTTTGCTGATTCATTAAAATTCTTGTTCAGATCTGATCAAAACCCGGATGTCAAATCTGCAGTCTGCCCATGCAGGCTTACCCACACCAGCTTCTTTCAGACCTGCCAAGTTACCAGGCCTCTGGCCATTAACAATTGAATTCACAGGTTTCAGCAGAAAAATGGACAAGTGAAAATTTAGGATGGAAAAACCTGTTTAAACCATCTATTCCATCTCCATGTCACTTCTGGAAACTTTGCTAAATTTACAGATTTTGCTGTCATCAGTGCTAAAAGAGGTTTCTGTGTACAGCCTTTGATGCACCAGATCCATGCAGCAAGCTGTTAAGTAAGATAGGATAGATGAGTGTGATTTTGACCTTTCCAGAATGAGTCACATCTCTGTGGATACAGAAAGACCTAAATCAGAGTTCATGCACATTGGTGAAAAAATTTCCATTGAGCTTAGGGTCAGCCCTAAGGGGAAGAGAACTAAGAATGAGAGCTTGTGTTTGTCCCCACCACTAACCTCCCATACTTACCCAGATAGTGAAGTGAGACAATGCAGATCTGGTCTTTGGCTGTTCTTCTGCAGGCAGATGGGAGTGAGGTCACTCTGCTGATGATTTGAAACAGCTAGGGATAAGATATCCCTCAAAACAGAGGCTGGATAGTGGTGCCTCTCAACACCTTTAGCTGCAGAGATTATCCACCTGAATATGACATATAAAATTTCAAAGATGTAACATTCGATTCAGACCTGGTTGTACCTATGAGGCTTGGTAAATGGGCAGAGTGAGTGTGCATCTGGTTGTAAAATATTGTCAGCAAACTGTAGGTGAAGTAAAACCTTCCAGTGCCCAAGCACAACCCATTCCAGTCTTCCCTCTTTCTGGCACTGAAAATGAAACATGAGAGAAAAAAAAAGCAAAGAAGGGCAGCCACCAATCAGTCCTTCTTAGACTTCTTTGCTTATAAAAACAGCTGAAGGACAGGGAGGCTTGGCACATGCTCCTGTTCCAGTCCCCCCTTGCCTACATTCCAGCAAAGAAGACAGCTATATGCCAAACTTTGTGAGGGCAGTTTCACTGCAGAGGTCAAATTTATGATCTGACAAACTGAGCAATTACAATTGTAACTCATAACTGTCCCCAAAAACTTTCCTGGTTGGGTTTACCCATTGCAATGCAATGTTAAAATGCAGGAAGGATTTTTTGGCTCAAAAAGCCTCAGTTCAATCATGTTTATTTCCGTGTGCTGCTCCACCTAAAAAGGCATGTCCAGGAAGTATTTATTTTAAAGTAAAGAGGCAGCTTTCGTAGTCTCTTTCATCTTTTAATGAGACACAAAAATACACTACTTTAAATCAACAGCACTGAATAAAATTAAAATATATGATCAATGGTATCTGTTTTACTGTCAGACTTTGCAGATGCCTCATGTCTTACAGAAAAAAACTATACCCTTGCTTGTCAAAATAAAATAATCTAAATATTAACTTTTTCTGTTTTATTTTAAAAAATAATGCTTTTTAATTGCTAATGTATATTTATATTATATTCATTTCTGTCAGCAAAATAGTTCTAAACAACCCTATTTTAGCAAGCAAATTTACTACAGTTATAAAGAAAGTTACCACTGCCCTTTACCATAAATACATCAATGGATGAAAACAAGCAGGGTTCAAAGGAATCCTGGCAGGACAAGTTTAGTTCAGCCTGCCTCAGCCTTTTCTCCACTAGAAAAGTTTTTTGCTGATACCTAAGAGGTTAGTTTCAGATACCCTATAATACTCAATAGGTGCTGAGCACACACAGAGCACTGCATGTCTACCATTCAGAGACCACTGACTGAAGCATTGCCAAAATGCAGGAGCAAAAGCATGCAAACCAATCATTGCAACAACTATGCTTTTCAAATTCAGCCTGTTTTCCACTAGCAAGCAAAAATAACACTGCATCCCACTTCTATCCTGAAGATACCAATTCTGCCAGCTAAACTTCCTAAGATTTCCCTTCAGCCACAAACCACAGCATGCTGAAACCAATAGGAATCTTTCCTGATCCAAACACCGTTTCACAAAGTGCAGTTGCAAATTTTCCCTTAACCACACCCAGAGCAAGGTTCCCGGTTTATGAAATGCCCATAACAAGAGAAGATGTTTTCGTTCCTTCCTTCCTTGGCAAAGCCCCAGGTGCAAGCAGCAACAAGCACAGGAAGGCTGATAAAGAATCTGCTGAGCCTGAGTCCAGCATTTTTCATTCCACACATGACAGATCAGATACTTGGTCAAAACATCTCCAGCAATGCTGCAGTCCCTATCAGTATCAAGGTAGCCTGTTTTTGTAGGGAAAGCTCCATCTGTTTGTTACTGCCTGAAAGCTGTCTGAATCTAAGAAAAATTAAGAACCTTCCAGTGATCCAAGCTTGTTCAGAGATGACAACAAAACCTGAGGTGAGACACGGTTTGTGCAGCTCAAAAGCTTCATGATAGGCATTTTGCCTTTCCTGTAACTGTCCTATTTACCTGTGTCACCTTCTTAAGAAACCAAACACACACTTATATACAATCAGTTGAATTTGAAAATAACATGCACCATGTTTTGTTCATCATGCTTCCATTATCATTTCCCATATCTCAGATCCAGGTCTGAACTCTTTGGTTTGTTTTATTACAAGTAACCAATTTATTAATGATAACCTGGCCAAGAGAAGACCTGGGGTCTAGTCCCAACTTTCCATTTACCTTCATGGTGTCCTTAGGAAATCACTACACCTCTCTGCTTCTCTGCTGCCAGTCTCACTCCTTACTTGCAAACACAAGCAAAACTGTTTCTTTCACTTCATGTTTGCCTGATGCATCCAAGCAGGGATGTGGTGGAGGAAGTAAATGAGGAGGTACCGTTTCCATCTCTCTCATCTAGTTCGTGTGCATGAAAGTTTGAAAAAAAAAAAAAAAAAAGAAAAAGAAAAAAGAAAAAAGCAAAGCTACATACATACACTGTTAATTGTAGTGTGGAAACTCAGCCAGGAATTTCATTATGTCTCTTTCCAGAGAAAGGGAGCCACTGGATATATATAAAATATAACAAGAAACTCAACCCAGCAAAGTCTTTTCCTCTCTTCTTCCTCAAGGGTCAGTAATTACTTCACTGGACATTTCAGTGTCTGTGTTGGAATAAATGTGTGTACTTTTGACCTAGATGTATAGCAGTTGTATTACTTTAACCCCAAATGAAATGCAGTATTGAAAGTATGTGATGTGAGGCAGATGCATGATACTGATGCCACTACTGCAGATGTGAGGTTAGAAGGGCTGCTCTTTTCCTTATTTAGCTAATTCACTACCAACCAAGATGCAGAGCCAGTAGCAAACATCTTGCATGGTCACCTCTCATAAGCATGTATTACATCAGCCTGGTGGCTTTCAGCACTGCAAAGGTGTGCCACCTGAGTATGCCAGCTTCTGGCATGACTTCAGTATTATCCCTTGCTGACAGAGAGGAGCTTCTGAGATGAGTGTGACTGGGAAGACAGGAATAACGAAGGTGACCTGTTTAAGGGATCCTTACAGAGCTGTACTAGTTTCATGGGAAGTTTGTTTCTCCCAGGACAAAAGTTACTGCTGTATTAGCTAATAGAAGGGGTATTACCTGATGATGGATGTGTCAAAATAACACACCAACAAAACAGCACAGCCCATTTCTCCCCCAGGGGAGAGGATAGAAGAACAAGCTGCATGTGACAATGTCAGTGATATTGCTTAGTGGACTGCTCTAGGACTTGCAGATACTGTCCACCACAGTGATGAAGACAATGTAAGAACATGTTTGAGGTTGCATAGCACAGTGAAAACTTGAAGGTGATGGCCCTAACTTTTAGAAGAGGGCACAGAAAACCTCTATTGTATCTTTTCAGCATAATTGTTATCCAAATGCTGGCCTAAGAGTGTCTCAGAGGGGCCCTCTCCATGGTTTCTATGGAAAATTTATGAAAAATGAAGAGATTTGTGAGGAAGTATTCTTGAATAATTTCAACCTCAAAGTTAGAAAAAAAACTATTGTCAAAATGTTTCATTTCTATATCTTCTGAGTGAAAACTTAAGTGGCCTATCTAGTGATAATTTTCTGGTTTGGGGTCTTAATCATTTTAGTATTGGAATACTAAAGAATTTAAAATACAAAATTAAATCAAAATTATTCTTGAGCTGTTAAAGGAAAAGTTTGGAATTTTTTTCTTCTTTTTCTGTTCTTATTTAATTTTATGTTTATCTCAAAAGTTTTCATGTGTTAGGAAAATTATTTCTCAGCCTACTTGGTTTCAGACAGTCCCTCCCTACATCTGTGAGATAATGTAGAAGACCATCATTAAGATGACCATGTTGATCCTAAGGTATCTGAGGTCTTTTCTACAGAGGGGCAGTTCTCCACCAGCATTTCTTGATCTCTTACAACAGTGTGCTGCATTTAAAAATAACCTGAACATCTAAAAATTCATTTGGATTAAACTTTGTACATTACATCACAGAAATAAAGGCCTAAACAAAATCACATTCCAGGTCCTTTACAATAATAAAAAAAATTTATCTAAAACGTACCTCTGCTCTTAATAGGGAAGACACATACACATTTATGCACTCTGTTTTTACAGTGATATTTAAAATTTTAAGAAACTTTTTCATAAACTAGAATAAAAAATAAAGTAAAAAAAATACACAATCTCTTGCATTAAAACAGAAACATTTCTTGAGTAGAAAAATCATATAAGAAAACTCAGCCAAGGTTCATCTCATATGAAAAGTCAATGGCAAATTGTTTTATAACAACTTCATATTGTTCTTTCATCTTTTACTCCTTAAACTATGGATTAGAAATATGGGAGAAGAATGCAAATTGCCAAGTGGTAAAAATGCAGTAAATAACAGAACACACACATCCAGGTGCCTATGTGGTTTAAGCTCCCTTGAATAAGTCTTTTAAAAGGAAACAATAAGTTAAAGTTCTTTTGAAATAGCAGAGCACATGAGTGTCTTAGTACAAAAAACAGAGTAGAAAGTGAAGAAAAAGCTGGATACTTTCTATAAAAGATCAACCACATTCCTTCCAGTACAAAAAAAATCCAAAAGAAAATATGTAAGGAACCTTGCCTTGAAACTGTGGAGGCCACCTCTCATTATCTATTTAAAATACACTGAAGTTACCCACCACCCTGATGGTATTTATAAATCCTCAATTCCCTTTTCTTCTGTCATTTCAGATTGGACCCATGGCTTTCCCCAGTCTTCTGCTCTCCACTGAGGGAAAGTAACCAAAAAAACTTAGAAAGCTGCAAATCCCCATTAAACCATCTTCAGCCTTACATGAACCTTTCAGCAATTTACTGGAAGAATAAAGAGCCAGGCAATCTTTAAAGCATCTTAATTGTTCTCTGAGTGTAATAGAACCCTCGGGAGATGTGACCCTAAGTTGGCTGTAAATCACTCTTGATTCCATGGACTGTGCTGTTCCTCCCTGTCTATGGAACATATATGACGTTAAAGTAGATTATTAAATCACACACATGCTTATTTTTTAAACATACCTTATAAGCTCCTGCCTTTTTCTTTTAAAGAAGGAAGGTATGAAGTGGATATGAAAATGGCAGAGCAACAAGTGGTTACTTGAGAATGAAAAACCAGTGTTTAATCTACCATGTCTCTTACCATTTTTTCTAAGAAGCTCTAGTCAATCAATCTTCTTTCAATCTCTCTACCATTGCCCTTTTACCACCAGTATATCATCCATTCACCCACAACCTCATTTGACAGTTGTCTCTGTTCCTTTCCTGAATTAAAACTCTGCCAACCTGAAATGGTTCAAAATCTCCCTCCAAGTTATGCCAAACAGCTTCTCAGAAACCTCTGGCACACCCCTATCCTGTAGGCTGAGCACCATTTCTCTCCTAATTTAACCTTGCTAAGGGCACAACACCACACCCTTGGCTCTGATCTAACACAGTAACCACCTCCTCAACCTCCAAACAAAAGCACACAGGCATATTGTCCTATAATGCAAAGAACCACCTCTTGGGCTCAGATTTTCTTTTCCTTTTATGAAACAGCCCCCATGGAATTTAGAATTCATACACTGTCAGCCCATAACAATCCTGTTTGTTGTTGGCACTGAAAAATAAGAGGCACATAGAATAAGAAAGAACTGAGGATCTTAGCCTCTGTTTCTGTAGAGGAGAGAGAAAACTACCTTACCAAAATACATCTCTCCTCCATCTCATGTCTGTGGCTATAAAGTAATGGGTTTACTTGTCAGAAGATACGATCCTTGAAGGGCTGAATCTGCTCCAGACCTGAGATTATCTGCCAGTGGCACTACCCCCAGAAATATGCTAGCAAGGTAATAGATGTGACTTAGTTTACTAAATCTGCACTAATCTTGTACAGCGAGCCACCAACCAACCAACAGGATCCAAAACAAGTAACTTGTCCCAATCAAAAGAACTGTGTTTATAAAGCCTTATGAAAATGGGTTTTAGCACAATCTTGTGCTAAATCCATTCTTCATGCTCATTACTAACTGTGGAAACATCTTCTGAGAAACAGAGTAGGGGTAGTATGGTGAAAATCCTAGACACAAATTACAATCCATGAAATTACATTTAAACATAAGCAGCAGCTTTTCTGCCTTGAAAGTGGTAAAACACTGGAACAAGATGGGTGATGTAGTCTTTATCCTTGGAGATATTCAACCCCCAAGTGGACGTGACCAACTCGTAGTTGATCTTGCTCAGTACTGGGCTTTGGACTAGCTGGTCTCTAGAGATCCTTGCCAACCTCAACCACTCAGTTATTTTTGATTCTGTGGGTGGCATCTGTTCTTTAGTACTTTCTCAAGGGCAAACTCTGCCATTAGTACAGACCATAGCACTTTGCATAGTCTCTGTCTCTCATTGTTACTGTGGTGGTCAGAAGTGACCAGTGTAAGATGGATTGCAGATTTGTTTCTATAAAGACCCCTGAGAGTGAATACTGAAAGGGCAGATAGATGGAAGTTGAAGGAGTCAGGAAAATGTAAATATATACATCAACTTCTGAGCTGCAAGAGTACTGTCAGTTCCTGGGACTGACCAGCTCGTGCCCAGTTCTGAGATCTACACTACAGCATGTCCTGAAAGTAAGCTGCAATTCCCCCTGTGAGGTGCAGAGCTGAGGCACTGAGGCACTGCAGCACATTAAACAAGATAACTACATCCTGAGGCCTGACCACCACCAACTCCAAAGGGAATCTAAGGTAGATGGATTCAATCCCTAAGATAGCTGCCTTACTGAAGTGCCTAAAAGCATTTGTATAATATGGACTGATAGGTGGCACAAATCCTCCTAAAGCTGCCTTAGGATGCTAAGCCACCTCACCAATTCAGGGCTCAGTTTAATGCTGCAATTTTAGCATCCCATTTGAGGAAAACAGTATTCCCATTACAGACTCACAAACCAGGTTTGTTATAAAGCAGTAAAAAGTTTTTCTGCAAGGAAAGCAGAAGGGTATGAGATGCAAAATATGTACTGAAGAAGCATAAAGCACCCACCTGAGTTTCCTTAGAGAAGATTAAATGCCGGAGATTCAGCCAAGAGCAGGAACAACTACTGAGCAGTATGTCTGCAGCTGCCTTGAAAGCTCAGTACAGTCTGTTACCACTTTAGTATTAGAATTAATTGAAGAAAATTGAGAACCTAACTCAGATTTGACCTCTGGGTATTGTGTATAATATGTCCAGTTTAGGCCAAAGGCACATAAAGTGAGGGAAATTATTAACCCTCTAAGTGCTGGCTTGACATATGCCAGCTACAAAAGAAGTATCCTACAGTTTGAATGAAGTTTATTTTGGTCGGAAGAAGTATCTTACTTCCTAGAAAGACAATACAGTTCTGTGACAAGCAGTTGCAGTACAGATGGAGTGCTGGTTCATTGCATTATGGTCCGATGTTGGAGAATTCAAACATGAACTGTCTTAATATATTGGAATCGCCTTTCTTGCACCATTTCCAGTTTTGTTGTCACTCATAATATTTGAGGGAATGCTTCATGAACCAATAATGCAGCTGCCTGAAAATGTTCCACAGGAGCTGTCAACTATCCTATTAACACACTTACTGACACTGGCCACAGCTGAGTCTCTTTAAACACACCAGTCTTAAAGTAAAAAGCCAGTTTTACTGAAGGATATATTTGGCATTTTTCAGTATTAAAATATGAAATAAACAATGGCATACTTTCCCTTAAAATTTTAAAATGCAACTGTATCTCTTTTACAGACATGCATTAATTCATTTAGATACAGCACCTGAAAATCTGCCTTAGCTTGTCAGTAATGTGCATCTCCTAGTGAATAAGGAATCATCATATTCCATATTTTCAGGTGCTAATGATTATTAAAGACACAATGCATGCGTATTCCATATATATTTTAAACCAGGTAGATTTTCTTTTCCCCTATATCTGGGCTTGTTTCTACCTTGACAGTAGTTCTCCAGAATATGGAGTACTGAAGTGTCTAAGGCACACTTTTCTGCTTCTAACCATACTAAACATATATAAATTTTACCAGTTTAAGGAATGCAGCATCCTGAGGACCTTTTGAAATTATCACACTTTCCTACTATAATCTATGTACCTTTCTTGGTGCTGTGTATTACCAAAAAATAGTATCATTGAACTGTATTAGTCAGTGACTGGGAACAGAACAGAGTTCCATTTTGAAGACAAGAGAGGATAGGAACTCACAAGCCACTCATCAAGTGATCTCTGTTTCCTGAATTCATCAGTCTTATCTTTGCTACTCCCCATCCATGATGTCAAAGGTGAAATTCTGTTAAGGCAGGTCATACTCAATGCAGGACAAGCTGTATTTAATCAAACTTCTTTGAAAACTTTGAACAATCAGACTTAAGTCTGGTATGAAATTACTTTTAATTCCTAAATATTCTTATGAAGTAAGAATTTTTATCTAAACAAAAAATTATTAATGTGATGCCATTGCAAAGAGATAATTTTCTGGGATGTCTACCCTGTATAAGGCACAGAAAGTACTTCTTTGGTTATACTTGGGATTAGTTGTACTTCTCAAGCTTTGGGAGTACACCAAAGTATGTAGATTTCAGGAGTAGTTGGGCAGACTGAAGAGGCTTTCACCCATGAAGAAAGTTTAAAGGAAACAAGTTTGTTTAGATAAGAGACAGAGGGCAAAGAGGAAACATAGTAATTTTTTCTATTCCTTAATTGACTTTATCCTCCAAATATTTACAGATGACCCATTGCTCCCCTCAGCCCCAACCTCTCTGTATCCTGAGCAATAGTGGAAACTGAGACTCCTGTCACAGCAGCCTTTTCCAATGCCTCTTTATATTAAGCCAGGTCAGATGGGGTCACTGGTCTTTGATCTACTGTATGTCTTCATTCTTGTTTGAAACTACCCAACCTATCTCACATTCCCATAGCTCATGACAATGAAAGCAGCAGCTGTCTGCTCCATTTCCTAACTAATAACTTCTGTTCAGAGTGGGAAGAAAAAACAGCTTTATAATAATGCAGAGTTTTCAGATGGAAAACCAAGCGCTAATAATTTCTTGTTGTGCCCTTCTCCCCTCTTACTCCAGGAATACCTAGAGACCACCTCTCTTCTCCCTTTGCCTGTTTCTAACCCTTTTTTTTTTTCTTCTTCCCCACCTCCCACCCCTGAGAGAATCAGAACTTTGCTACCTTTGTGATTATTAGCAGCCCTGGATTCATACTGATTAGTCCCAGGGGCACAGGGTTAATGAGTTAAGTGTGCTTATTCAATTAAGCCACCTCTTTGTTTTAGCTCACATAAATTTTAACCTGATCGCTACAAAATTACCTTTGGCACTATTCAGTAATAGAATAAATTGAATAAATTGAATCAAAAGAAAAATTAATGCCTTCTTAGTTCTTAAGTATGTATGTACTTGATTTGCCCTCAGTAAAATAAACAAATGGAAAGCTTAGTAGAGGTATTCTGATCAATTGATACACAGTTTACATCATGGATCATGAGCAAAATAGAATCCTTTTAGGTTCTAGCCTAGTACTTGCAACTGTTGGCACTGTTGAGAATTTTAGGTTACTTTCAGTGAAACTTATTCAGTTATCTCTTTCCTTTAAATGCCCTTGAACTACACTTTTCTTATAGCAACCACTTCAGTACATTAAATTGCAGAGAGGATGAATGAGCCATTTCACTCATAATACTGGAGCACCTTTTCTAATGCAGCTGCAGATTATGGCAATTTACTTTCTTCAAAGTTGAGGTTTTGGAACTGTAAAGCAGTCCTGGATATCACACAGCAGTGTGGGAGACCAGCTGATGGCTATGATGCAGGTACTGACTGATGAAGTATAACAGCACAACAGAAGAATCTTTTCATCTGTAAAAAGGATGTTGAAAGAAAAGACACTGTATCCCAGTCCATACTTTCCTGCAATGGGAATCTGGCATACTGGAAAGGTATGAGATCTTGAATGCTGATTATCATTGAGAAGTTTCATATTTTAATCTCTCTGTTTGTGGAGGACTTTCATAATGGCATTACTAATTACATTTGTATATACAGACTGCCCTTAAAAACACCCTGTTAAGGTAAGACTCACCTCATCTAACATCAATAGTTTCAAAATCAGGCATCTAGTCTAAGTCAATTATCTCAGCTGCTTCTGTATTCAGTGAAGAGAGACAGACACCTCCAGAGCATGATTCATCCCCTTCTAGGACTGGTTGCACTTATATCATGATGTCATCAAATACAGTTAGATGAAATTATTTCTACCCTCAGTACAAATGAGAAGCTGGATGAAGAAAAACAAAACAAAACACAGCCAAAAGATAACAAGGAATCAACAAAATCTTTCCAGTAATGTCATAAGAAGTGTTTTTATGAAAATTAACATGATGTTATTCATGCATCTGGGTTTCTTTACAAACCAAGGATATTGTCATTAGAGATGGTGATCCTCTGCTTACATTCAGTGGTACCCAGAATGCCAAGATCTGGAGGAAAAGTGAAGCTACTGCACCAAGAACTTTTAGCAGGCAAACAACTTCAATCTCCCTGCACAAGACCAATTTGGATCCCTTCTCTACGGGATGATTGATACCAAGATTCCTATTGGACCCCAGTGACTCCACCTCTGAAAATGTCACCATATTTTGTCGTTTCCTCTAAAACCTGTAAGTAAATTTTCAGATGAAGTGTACTTATGTTATTTAGAAATGTTAGGAAACCTTGCTCTTCAGTGACTTTCTGCTATTGGTAATGTCAAGAATGGGACATTTACCTGATTCACTCCCTACACTGCACATAACCATCCTTTCTTTTGGACTGTGTTATTCTTAATCGTATACCTTTAAATCAACCTGTAAATTCCCCTGGCGGACATTCAGAAGAAAAAAATCTTTCAAGATAAGTGTTTTGAGGGGTGAAAGAGAGCTTGTGTGTCCTTTAAAAACAAAACAAAAATAGATAGTGTATTGCATTAAGGTCCTGCAGAGAATAAACTAAAATTAAAATAGTTCTAGAGATCACTTACTTATTTGTCCATTTAATCTGGTCTAGGATCCAGAACTGATTGCTGAACTATCTCCTAGAAACATGATCTTCAGACTTCATCTTATTCACAGAGACCTTGGCAGCACAAACAGGCAGTACATCACTCCAGCTCTATCTCTGTTGCAGTGGCCTCTGGTTCTGAATTACAGCATCTATCACATTCTGGCTTTTGCTTGCCACGCTTTTAAAGGTGTGCTCTTGCTCACTGTACCTTATGAACAGCTTTCCCTTCCATCATCGGGTCTGCTTTTGAAGTTTACTGATATCGACTTATAAAATATTCTCTCTCTGCATGCCTTCCCCCTCTGACTACTGTGTAACTGAGACATACATGCATATCACAAGTGTCAAGTCCCAGTTTGAAAGTGCTTTCTCTTGCTCACACGGACTGTGGAAACTTCTGCCCATAAATATCTGAACCTCATATGCTTTAAAACTAGACAAAGCATAGATCCTTTGGTAAAGATATATTTATAATTAATAACGTGGCATAGACTGGTGGATTCTTCACTGAAAAGACGATAAACATAAACTCTATGTATGTGTGTCTGTACAAATATATAGAGGGAGATGTGTTCAATTTCTCTTTTCAGTTTTAATACCACCATATATCGTGTGTTTTTAAATTATGCTTTGCTCTGAATTTTTTTTTGATACAAAGATGAATTTTGCATGTTGACAAGAACGGGCCTCAAAGTCTTATTCTCACTCTTTAACTTTGCTGGCATTGCTCTCTCACCTCCTCCTCTCCTCTGCAGGTCTGTTTTTATATATTTTTTCAGTTTCTTTTCCCCTTGCTTGAATATGTTACTTGCCGAGGTGCATCCAGCTTCCCATGTCTGCTTGGCCTTGGGCAGAGGTGGGGCCAAGACTGGAACCCGGGGAGCTTCCAGCAGCCTCTCACAGGAGACACCCCTCTGCTCCTCCCCACTTCCAAATACCTAACTCAAGATGATCATGAAGCTCGTGGTCTCTTACATAAATGTCAGTAAAGCTGGGTGTCAAGAAGAAGGGGCTTGTCTCTTTTCAGTAGTGTGATAGGATGAGGGGCAATGGATAGAAACTGGAACACGGGAAGTTCCACCTCAATATAAGGAAAAACCTTTTTTACTGTAAGGGTGGCAGAGTATTGGAAAAGGCTACCCAGAGAGGTTGTGGGTCTCCTCTAGAGACTTTCAAGGCCTGTCTGGTCATTTCTCCTGTGTGACCTGTCCTAGGTGATTCTGCTTTGGCAGTGGAGTTGAACAAGATTTCCAGAGGTCCCTTCCAACCCCTAGCATTCCATGATTCCATGAAAGAAGTGGAGATATGGTATACAATAAATATTTGTCTATGTTGTCTGCTGTTTTCTTGCTGTTTTCATAATTATTTGATATCTGTAAATACCTTTAATCTACATTAAACTAGACTGGCTATTTTCTACCTACCACAGCCTTTAATGCAATTTTGAGAAAGTACAAATACTAGATCTACTGTATGAGGCAAGAGATAGTAGAGCAAGTATTGGGAACCTACTCAAACCAAAAGTGGGTTAGTAAAAATCTGAATAGAAAAGATTTTGAGACTTCACTAGACCTTTTCTTTTAACCAGGTGGGATATAAATCTTTGAGTACACATTTCAGGAAAGGGCTCGTTTGTGAGATAGCCATATTGCTATACTCTTCGTAAAGGAAAAAAAAAAAAGAAACCACAACCATGTCTTTTTGTTCAAGTGCTGTCTTAATCTTTAATTAATAAAGTAATTGGTTGTGTATTTAGAATGATATTTTTATTATAAATTTCTGATTGTTTTCAATATATGGTGATGATTTAAAGAAATTAAGAAAGTATTGCGAGAAGTACTTGGGACCATGCAAGAGACAAGGAATCTAGTGAAAAGATTCTGAGGCCTAAGCAGAAAGTCAGAAACCACATCCATAGCTTCAAACTTTAAGCATCTCTGAGACTCCTTTAAGAGATGGAACAGAAGAAATAACTTTGGACATTTCAGTGAGATGGATAAAGGAGCATGTTTATTATCATTTTTCTCTTTCAGAAGCCAAAAGAAAAACATCTGTGGGAGAACAGGAGATCTGAGATCTTTAACAGCTGACCCATCCCCAAAGAGGTGGCATAAGAGGGAGTATGGATCAATTAAATGTTTCATGAAGAAAACACCCACAAAGCAATTGGGATTGCAAACTATTTTACAATTCAGTTAAAGGTGTATGACCTCATTTAGTCAGTCATAAGATGCAAAAGTATGAGATCTTCAAATTTCAGCAGTTGGTGAAAAGGCATGTTGATAATAAATACTATCTTCATAGAAAGGCTGGGAAGTTATTCCAATCTTTTGAAATCAGAAAGCCTTTGAAACAAAAAGTTAAATTGAGTCCCTTGATAATGGAAATTGAGACCATGAAATATACAGTTAAACCACCTTTATACACATTAATTAGTCACAGACAACTTGAGGAAAGGCTATTTCAAGAGGAAAAATATATGCATTTTTATTTTGAAAAAAAAAAATCACTGAATTTCAGTGGCTTGTAAAGCTGGAAGATGTCACAGAAGTTCTGCTTTCTCACACAGCTCTTTGTTACATGCTTTGGGAAGGGGAAAACTTTTTGGCATTATTATGGTTATTATAAGCATCACTACTGCCACTTTTTCCTTTTGACAGGACATTATGATAAATTACCTCACTTTATAGCAGTTTATGTTGTTACATAAATGCTACAAATGGCAAAGTTTGGAGAGCACAAGTAAATCCTAGAAAGTGCCAAACAAACTGTAAATCATATTAAGATAATCTGGGGACTTGAAAAGAGTTGTGTGTTAAAGAGCATTGTGTGGCTCAAGTGGTACCTTTAGATCATTCAATCACCGGCTGCAGCATCAAGAATCAGAAAGGGAGACAACAGCTTAAGGCAATGTATAAAAGAGATATCATACCTATTTTCTCCTCTATTATTGCATACTCATTTATGATTGTTTATTTATGCCTTGGTAATAGCAAGAGGTTCCTAGCAGAGATCAAGCATGCACTTTATTGAAAAAAGGAGACTTGTCTCAATCCAAATATAAAGACAACAGGTAGATACAATGTGAGAAGAGAAGAAAGGTGACAGTGATGTTTATTGCAGTAAACAGCAGTCACCAATTACTTAGTCATTGTTTAGCCTTTTTTATAAAATATAGTACATCTGGAAGGCTGGTTATTGCTATCTTTAGATCTGTCTTTAGTTTATGTAAACTAGCAGTGTCCTTTACAGCTGCTTGGATAATTATTTTCCCCAGTGCAGAAAAAAACCCAAAGCAACTTCATAGTTTGTTTATATGAAAAAAAAAAAAAAAATCACATATTTGAACATATTAGGGTCCAAAAGAGCCAAGCAGATCCTTTAACCTTACCTCCCATAGATATCGAGCAATTTATTTACTTTTAATTTTTTGTATTAATCCAAATAACGTATTTGAATTAATGCAGAGTTGTTCTACCTCATTCCTATCAAGCTAATAGAGGAAATATCCTTAATTTTAATTTACTAGATTGTTGTTCTAGCAAACTACCCTGATTGTGAAATATTCTGCCATGTTCCTAGTCTAAGTTTACCTGGCTTCACTTGCAAGTCATTCATTGCTGTTATGACCTACTTTACTAGATTAAAATGTTCATTGGCAGCTGGAATCATATTCCAGAAAGGTTATTCAGGGCCATTCTCAATCAGCTTTTGGATAAATAAAGTTTCTCAGTACTAAACACTTTTCCCAGCTTCAGAATAAATTTTCTGTCTTTTTTATATCTCCTCAGCTTCTGGACATCTTTTCCTGCTGACAGCAACAAAAGAACATAATGCAATACTGCAGCAGTCTTTCCCCTAACATGTTTAGCAGGCACACAGTCTATGCCCCCCATCTCTGTCCCTAGCTTTCTGCTTAAATGCAAAGGAGTGCCTTAGTCCTTTTCATCATGATATACACAATTTAACTTGCTCATCCACTCTGATTCTTAAATCTCTTCCTGAGACAGAATACCCTGTCCATTTCTTGGTGTTATGTTCCTTGTTCCAGACTACAGAACACTTTGCTATGTCAAAATGCAGATTGATTGAATAAAACCACCTTGCTTTGCCCATTCCTGACCATTATGGCAAATTCTGCAACTTCTCATTGATTAAAAAGAAAAACAACAACAAAAAAGCTTTGGACCTATCCATATTACATTGAATTCACATTAGAAATAATTTTACACAATTTCATACACAAACACTATACCCATTGGACAGTGTGAACTTAGAATGAACACAACATATCTTGCTTTCTAGACAACAGTCTTTATATGTTTGAAGCTCAAACACACACACAAAAGGGTTAATGATTATGTGGCTAAACACACAACAGTTGTCTGAGGGGAGATGTCAGGAACTTCCTAGTGAGAGGGGAAGAGCTGAAGATTAAAACCTCAGAAGCTGATTTTCTCAGATTTTCTGTAAGTACAAATGCTCTGTACTGTGCTTAAACATTTCAGATTAGTTGCCACAGTTCTCTGACTTCTGCATTTATTTGTCTGAAGAAGGTAGGTGCTAGGGAAGCAGAGAGGTTGAATATAACTGTTTCTGATATTTTTTGTACTCTACTGAGGTCCTGCCACTAACAGATTCCAGCAGGGAACTAAAATTACAGTACCAAGACTTCGGACCAGATTCAAGTTACAGTCCAGTCTACTATAGAATGAAATCAGTTGCACTTCACATTTCTGCAATCTCCTCTCATCTGTAGAGATCACAACCCTATCCTCTTTCATTCCTTTTTGGGGGTGAGAGGAGGAATAATGAAACTTTTCCAGGCTCCCTATCTGTATATAGCTTCAGTATATATTTCTTGCTTTCCTTGTTTTCCTCTGAACCAGAAGAAGTCTTTCTATTGAAATGCTAATAGAGGAATAAACTGTCTAATAAGACTGCATCCCCTTTGGGCCTACATGTAATTTACACATAAAATGAAATTGCACATGGCCTTGTTTCATACCATATTTGTTTAATTATCTTTCTTTAAAAGCTTTTTTCAATTAATTTTCAATATTTAAAAAAGGAATAAAAATGTCAATTTATCTGTGTACCTGATAATTAAGTATAGTTTGGGGATTAATTACATTACTAATAGCAGAAATTTGTCCAGGTCTAATAACTGGCATTTTTCAACAGCTTTGCTTGCTTACTTGTTCTTCAACTGCTCTAATTCAAAAGATTACATTCTACTTGTATCAGTCAATCCTCACTCATCACACCAGACACTGTTCAGTTGACCAAAATGGCTCTGCATTTCGAGACACTGAGTAAGGGAAGAGTGGAATCTCTCCAGAAGGGCCATTTGTACATATCTGGTATATACCAAGAAAGCATAGCTAGAAGAGTTAAGAAAATATTAAGTTTTTCATGAGCTCTCATTGCTTTTGAGAAACCTCAGTTTGATGTGCTGTGTTGAATTCTGATGATCCTTTTTCAAGAACAGCAGGGCACCCTTGTTCAGTTTTAGTTGGAATAGATGTGGAAGATACATGTTGCTGGGATTAATGCTAAGGAGGAAAAAATCTAAGCCAATGGGGTCCAAATAGCAACTTCTTGGTCAAAACTGTTTTTTTCACTGAGGAGGTTTGAATGAAAAGTAGAGCCCTGACAGCCATTTCCCTCCCCATATGGATGGACTAAAAGTGGCTATTACATTTTACTATAGTCCCATGACAGAGCTGAGGAGGTCTCCTCCAGCAGATCAGGTACCTGGCCCAACGATGATGGCTGATGAGAAGCTCAACATGAGCTGGCAACATGCACCAGCAGCCCAGAAAATCAACCATATGCTCGACTTCATCAAAAAAAGCATAGCCAGCAGGTCAAGGGAGATGATTCTGCTTTTGTGAGACCCCATGGGGAGCACAGTGTCCAGCTCTAGAGTCCCCAGCAGAGGAGAAACTGTTGGAGAGACCCCATCAGAGGACTCTGAGGATGACCAGAGGGCTGGAGCACCTCCCATATAAAGACTGGATGAGAGAATTGGGGTTGTTCAACCTGGAGAAGGCTCCAGAGGGACCTTATATGAGCCTTCCAGAATCTGAAGGGGCCTACAGGAAAGCTGGAGTGGGACTTTTTACAGGTGTATGTAGTACTAAGACAAGGACGAATGGCTTTAAACTGGAAGAGGGGAGATTTAGCCTATACATTAGGAAGAAATTCTTCACTATGAGGGTATTGAGATATTGGAAGAGGCTGTCCAGAGGTTGTGGATGCCTGGAAGATTTCAAGGCCAGGCTGGATGGGTCTTTGAGCAACCTGGTCAAGTGGGAGGTGTCCCTGCCTATGCAGGATGGCTGGAACTAAATTATTTTCAAGGTCCCTTCCAAACCATACTATGATTCTATGAAATGGACTCTTCACTGCTGTGGGCTTCTCCACCACAGAAGGGGCTGAATTTTTCTCTTACAGACCAGATATATAATAGCAAAGACGTATTCTATCCTCATAAATGTAATTGCTTCTATAATGCTTAGCTGAAGTATGCTGGAGTGTCAGAACCATTTTTTTCATTTAATAGATTAGTAAACAGCACAAAGAAAGTTCCACCTAACTTTTTTTTAAGGAAAAGATTTTCTACCTGTCCAAGATGTGATGCTCTGTTTCTATAGCTGAGATAGAGGCAGTAAGATGGAAACTAGTAATGTCATGCACTTCACCAATCTCAGAGCTAAGTGAGGGCTGATTTGTGCAATCAGAATAGTAGGAGAAGAGATAATGAGAAAGCATTAATGAAAAATCTTCACAGTAGGTTTTTTCCAGTGCTGTTATTACTAGTTGCCAGTTACAGCCTCTGTTGCTGACTCACGCTAGGAATGCAAGTGGGACAATAGGGTTTCAGGTCAAGTACTTGTCAGCTGCTTGACAAGGTAAAGATCAGGTTTTCTTCAAACTGTCAAACATCTTAAGGCAAAGCTTGATTTCTCAGCTAATGCTCTCCACTCCCCACGAATACAATGCTTCTCTCAGCCTACCGTCTTGAAAAGGGAAACAGTAGCAATAAAAATAAAATAAAATTTTTTAAAAAGTTGAGAAACAACCTTAACCTTACCATACTTACTTAAATCTTCGCTTGCACTTTCTCCTGCTTCTTTCTCTGCTTCTAGTTTATATCACCTCACCTTGTAGTTAATCAGGCTGGTGCTGACAATTAGGCTTGTTAACACCCTCCTTTCAGAAGCTTTGCTCTCCAATTAGGCTGCCTGCCCCCATTCCAGGCAGCCAGAAGATAATATGACTGTTGCCTGTGTTTAGTCCCAACAGCATCTGCAGGGACACCTGGCAGAAAAGGGTAGAAATTTTAACCCCTGAACTGTCAAGGCGTTTTCACAGTTGGGACAATTAAGCAGCCCAATTTGTAATTAAAAGAGGCACATTTTTAAAATATTTTTTTCTTTTGTTATTGTTTGGTTTTAAAGAGACAGCTAAGTATATTGTAGGAGTCACAAAAGTGCTCAAAATTTAGTACATGAATTGCATAGTATTCAGTGGAGGCTAAATATCTAAACAGGCACTGAACTACATGTTTAGTTACCTACATACACAGAAAATTTCTTTACGGAGAGGGTGATCAGGCAATGGAATGGACTGCCCGGTGAGGTGGTAGATTCTCCGTCCCTGGAGACATTTAAAAAGAGACTGGATGTGGCACTCAGTGCCATGGTCTAGCAACCGCACCGGTGGGTCAAGGGTTGGACTTGATGATCTCTGAGGTCCCTTCCAACCCGACTAATTCTATGATTCTATGATTCTATGATTAGTTGTTTTTCATGCTGCTGGAGGCTTTATGGTTCACTTTCATAAAGACTCAATTGAAGAGAGCTGCTGAGGAAGCCTAAGTAGGAGCTCCTTATCTTCGTTTGATGAGTTGAAGCTCCGATGATTCTTTTGTGGAATATTAACAATTGCAACAATGCAATTTTCAATATATTAAAGTTTAAGAACAGCTACATTGCTGTTGGTAGGTTAACTCCTAGTTTTGTTCCATTGAAAATGATGAGTTAATCTTGATTTTTGTTAAAAGTAAAATACTAAATACTACTTTGACTCATAGCTATGCAGCATTAAATGTCCACCTAAATTAAGCTTGCTTCATTAACTCCCAGAAAAATTAAGTTTCTTCCAAAGTTGACTCAACATATTATAACACAACCTCTGTAATCCAGCTTTATTCTTGAGACACAGAAACAGTACTGAGAGGTTTCAGTGGCCATTCAGTGACTTTTTCAGACAGCCATTCCTATCCAACTCCACTGCAGAGCAGCAGAGCAAGGCAGAGAGGTCAGCAAAGTACTGGAAAAAGGGATGATGGAGTTGCAGAAGAGTGTGACAAAATGCAGAGAATACCAAGAGCAGCAGAAGTTTAAAGCAAGGAAAACAACTCTGAGATAGGGAGACACGGAAAAAGTATTTTGTAGAGCTGATCAAAAATGTCACACTCAAATATCTTTTTCCTGAGACAATATTTTTTTTGACAGAACAACAATTTTACTGAGAAGATTTGTCATTTGGAGGAACATTTTAGATTGCTGACGTATTTCAAGAAAACAAACTACAGAGATTTTGGTAGAGGGTAGAGTTTGGTAGATCTGTCTTCCCTGCATGACATGAACTCTTGTAAGAATTTATTTATTGTAATTCTTACAAGAGTCTTTTTAATGAAAAGTCTGTTCTCTCCAAAATAATTTCTTTATCATTAGGATAAAAACAATAATGGGAAGGGAGCTAAAAAGGTAAACAAAAAGAACAGAGCTGTAAAGGAAAATATGAAAAAGAGGAATGAGATGGAATATGTCTTGGGAATATTTCATGGACAGGAAAGTGATCAATGAAAAGAGAAAGCCTAAAACCCAATATATTGCCAACAAACACTAAGAAAGCAAGAACAACAAACACATTACAAAAAATAAAGTAAAAAACCAAAGACTGTGCAAACACATACAGGCAAAAAGTTATCTTTCTTGTGCCTCCTGGTAAAGATTTGGTTTTTGACACCTGAAGACTGTCAAGAAACTCGTGGAGTTTCAGGTAATCCTCTTCATTGTTCTGCTTCAATTTATGCTTCTTTTAATGGAGCCATCTTTGAAATCTGTTGAATTAATGGGTGCACATAAAACAGCAAGAAGAAACCAAGTGCCATTCCATCAGTAGGGTTGAGGCACAGCTGGGGTGCAATGTATGCTCACCCCTCTAGGGGATGAGGGTTTTCTTTTGACCTTCAAAGTTTCAGTCTGTATTGCAAGGCAAGGAGGGGAAAGGCTGTTACAGAGCAGCCACATGCCCAGGGGAAATCCTGAAGCTGAGGATTTTTTTGTTTTACTCAAAAGTTGTAACTGCATGCCCACACTTCCCCAGCTACACTCTACTTTGTCCCACAGTTTTTATGGTGCTGCTGTTCTTCTTTCCCTTGCCCTTTTGTTTTCCCTGAGAACCCCATTGCCATCCCACATATAACTTGTGCCCCTTTCAGGTCTCTTTCCTGTGTGCCAGACTGCCTTTGCTACCCCAGTTGTGATCACACCTTTGTGCTTTTCTGCAGTATTCAGAAACTTCTCAAAGCAAGAGCTCAAAAGAAAGCCCAGAGAAGAAAGGCTACCCAGGGATATGTGTTTTCAGGCTTAAGACAACTTTTTAGCTCTGATCAGGATTTATTTTATCATGTCAATGTGTAACAGCAACAAAATCCTTTCTACAGTCCCCTTTAAACTCTGTAATTTAAAAGTACAAGCCTACACCCTGTGTTTATAGGGACCCCTAGAAGAGACTTGTTTGTGCTCTTAAAAGGAGGCAGTGATGTTGTTAACAGTTACAATAAACAACCAAAGTGTTGAAAAAGGTGGCTAAACACTTCTAGATGGTAACTTCTGCTATACACAGCAGCAAAACACAGACTACAACACAAGGGAGGGGCCATTGTAATTGCCATTGCTGTGATCTCTAGATTTTTGATTGAAAGGATCATGTCTAGGGTTCTGTGCTCATTCTTTTCTCATAAGCACTCAGTACTTAGAAGTCTTTTCTTCTACTCTTAATTTGCCTGGAGCAAGGCTTTTATCTAGACTTTTAGCCAAGAGGCACCTGCTAAAATATTCATTGGCAGAAATTGTGCCATGGGTGTTTTTCCCCATTTGTCCAGTTCCATGTCATTAAAATGAGGCTGAGTACAATGAAAATAGGATTTGACACAGAAAAATGGCAGTCTCTCAAAAACTTGATATAATAGGCAATTAACCCTTTTCAGTACAAAAATTTAAATGCTAGAGACTGCTGAAAAGTATCCTCTGTCAGTGGCCCTTTTGCACCATGTCAAAGTGGAACTGAATATTATAACTTTGTGGGAGAATTAAATTATAATCTGCACTGTTTCTGAGGATGTTTTAAAAATTTTTGTATTTGATTTTTATACTGATCTCTACCTAAATGTGATGGTCATCTGAGAAAATGTTAATTTGAGAAGACACAAAAAATCAGCCTTTAAAATCTTATGTGTACTGAGATCCTTCCTTCCTTTCTTACTTCCTCCTCCCTGCCTGCCTGCCCACCTTCTCATGACACTCATGATCATATGGAATAATTCAAATGACATTTTTTGTTTGGATTTTGGTCCAGAAATGAAAATACCTGTTTTCAAGACTCTTGAAGGATAAAAATTAAACCAAATCAAAGAAGACTCCGGCATACACAATTAAACCTGGGATATTTTTGACCTTATACATAGTTGACCACAAAGCTCATCAGTCAGATTTGACTTGAGAATGGGTTAGGTGAACTCTGGGTGAAATCTGAAGGTCCCTTCTGATAAAAATTTTTCTGTAATTCTGTTTTATAATTCAAATACGAGGAGATACAGAGAGGGGTTATTAAAAAAAAAACAAAACATAAACAAACAAAAAAACCCCACAAAGTTTTAAATTTAACCAATTTTGCAATAGCAGGATGTAAAACAAAAGTCTTCAACATGACATTATTTTATCCTGTGTTTGAGGGGCTACTCCTAGACCTGATCTGAGAGTCTTCAGAAGAATGGAAATCCAGTGACATAGAAGACATTTCCTTGTAGACATAGTGGAAATTTCCTTACATGGTTCCTGTCAGATTTTATTAACCGTTACCACACAGACAGATAATACTTTAACAATCTTTCTCTAAAGATCTCAAAATACGCGAAGGGAAGTCTCAAGTTAAACTTTGTAAAGCTCTTTTAAAATGGGGAAATACTGCATTGTCTCATATGTATCAGTATAAAAATAGACACGAAGAAGTCAAGCAATTTTTTCAAGGTTTTGCAACAACAATAATGCGTAATTACTGTTGTGTATTTCAGTGGTATAACATAGAGCTTGCAATCTGTGGGTAGAAAAGGATAGAACACTCCTGCACCAGGGTCAGAACAATCCACACTACCAACACAGTCTGGGGAATGAGGTTGTAGGAAGCAGCCCTGCAGGAAAGGACTTGGGGGTGCTGGTGGATGAAAACATGGACATGAGCCAAAAGTGCATGCTTGCAGCCCAGAAGGCCTGGGCATCCTGGGATGCATCAAAAGAAGCATGGCTAGCAGACTGAGACAGGTGATTTGGCCACTTTGCTCTGGTAAGATCTCACCTGGAGCACTGTGTCTAGCTCTGGAGCCCTCAACACAAGATGCGGACCTGATGGAGTGGGTTCAGAGAAGGGCCACAAAAATTATCACGGGTCTGGAACACCTCTCCTACAAGGCTGAGGAGATGGGGTTGTTCAGCCTGGAGAAAAGAAGGCTCTGGGGAGACCTAATAGAGACCTCCCAGTACCTAAAGGGGGCCTACAGGAAGTCTGAAGAGGGACTTTTTTCAAGGGCCTGAAGTGATGAGGGGCAGTGGTTTGAAGTTATAGTAGAGTAGATTCAGATTGGATGTTAAGAAAAAGTTCTTTACCAGGAAGTCAGAGCAAAACAATATTCTGTCTGGCATGGCTGCTCCTCATCTGAGTTTCTTGGTGGAGATTCAACACACAAACCTAGCAAAAAAATCATAATACAAGCTGTAACACCTTTAACAGGAATTTTGGCACTCTAATTATTCCCACATAGAATAAAAGGAATTTCGTAGGAAGAGTGAAGGCAGAATATTTTGCATGAAAGGCATTCAATAAAATTAAATTTTGTTTTGTGATAATTTATTTAGGCTGCAGATCATGAAAAATGTTAAATAATACTTATATTTATCCTTATTCATTTGAACATATGCATTTAAAAAAAATAAATCTAAGTCCAAGTTTTAAATACTTTAGAGTTCAATGAAAGAATTCAAATATTTAAAGTTGGACAATGAGATACTTGTTGATATTTGGCTGATACAAGAAGTCCAGACTCAAAAGAGATTTATGGATATCTGTGATCTTCCCTAGATAAAAAATATATACACACATATATATGAAAGATTCATTAGAATATCTCAAGTTCTTTAAAGTTGAGGCACTTCTGTGTCAACCTGGGAGAATTTTCAAGATCACAATTCAAGTTCTCCAATGCCATCTGAGTCCTGTGTCAGTCCCTCATGATCTAATGGCAAAATTTTTCAAAATAGAGATGAAAATCAGGAGCTTTGATGTCTGCACACAGATGCAGACCTCACAGGAGCCCTGCAGAGTGAGTGCTCTTAAACACTGATTTGTCATGCTCTTATTCCAAAGGGAAGGAAGTGCAAGGAAAGATCCAAAAGTTATGATCCAAAAGCTTTGGGTTTTTTTCAACCTTTATGAAGCTAGGAATAATAAATTTGGCATGAATTCTCTAGCCTTTTGGATCACCAGTTACGGACAAAAAACCAGCTTCAAATGCTTCAGATTTTTCCTCACAGACGTGTGAGAAGAACTTGGTACTCTAGGAGTAATGTGATGGGTTTACTCCTCTTTGGTAATATGAGGCTACATTCCCATCTTTCTGTAGTAGAGATTCTGAGAAAAGGCCTTGTCAGCAGGACCTTGTGTCCTGTCACATCACTGTAAATATATCACCAAATTCTGTTCTCAGGTGTCTTAGCATCAATCTGGAGATGCTTTATTCAAATTAATGAATGTGATTCCAGATTTACAGTATCACTGGCAGCAGGTTTTGGCCTTTGGCTGCTTTGTTGAGACTTTTCTTGGTGCATAGTAGCACATGTGCCATTTCAAAAGAAAAAAAAAATTATAATGTTGCCATGATAGAAGCACAAATGCAGCCAAGGGTGTTAGAGCACAGTTCTTGATTACATCAAAATTGCTTAAGACAAGACTGAATCCTTCATTGACTTAATGCAGCTGTGGGATATGAAAGATTTTTATGGAAACAACATTGGTGCTCTTCACAATCTCCTTTAAAACCAGCCTTGTACATTAAAAAAAAAAAAAAAAAAAAAAAAGGCTATAAGAAACTGCAGTAAATGGAGTAAATGGGAAGCAGAATTTTAATTGATAAATGTAAAAATATTTTTTTAAAGCAAAGCAAATAACCTAATAACTACCTAACACCACTGAACAGCAGTCAGAAAATTATAATATATTAAAAAGGCAGTTTCCATCATTGGTAAATGAACTTTCTCCACTATTCAACTGTACTCTGTCCAACCTGACATGTTGGTAGTAATGTTAGTAGTAGAGTAAGCTTCACTTAACCCTTGGACTGGAAGGATTAGGAGTTAAATAAATCAATTCTGAGTATGATAAATGAAAAGAGATGGAGAGTACCACAATTTCGTATCCCAAGAGTACGAAAATATTTAAAGTTTATGGATCTGGCACAGGAAACAATGATCATGATTACAGCTGGATCACATTTAAGTATTTAAATTGTGATCTTTGATTGGACACAGTTTTTCTGATTCAAAAAGCAAATACGTTCCATCTTCCTTGTGTTAATTCATTTATTAACCAATTCAACAGTGAATTTTCCAAATATGTTCACAATACCCAGCACTAATTTGCTGTGTTTGGTGAATTCTGCCCGTGCGTGTGCATATGCAGATATGGAATATGAGACCTTCAAAATAAAGTAATTTAAAACACCAATTGAATATTTGCTGTTCCATAATAGCCTCCAGAAATAGCTAACATAGAATTTACAAATTCTCTTTGGACAGTTGCAAGAATCCCATGTGTTGTAGGGGTATACTTGGGAGAAAAGATCTTTTCCTGCTCTCACACCTCAGCTTTTAGAAAGGTCTTTTTTGTAAGTACCACACTTTGTTACATTTTACCCCCTTCTTTTCATCCTGAACTGAAAATTCACCTGAAGAAAGTTACTTGTTTATGGTTTCTAACATCCTTTAAGTTTTCATTCTAACAAGAACAAAAAATTAATGACCAGTGTGGACAGAAGCTGTCTCCATACTATTGTTATTTGGTTATCATCCATTGCAAAAAAATCTAAAGAGCAATTAAATAAAACATGCATTATTAAAGTAACTGTGGCTGTGTACAAAATATTCAGGATTATACCCCAAATTAAAGCACATTTTGCACTGACTTACAAAGCACAAAATAATTTTGGTCTTAAAAACTGAGCTGGAAATGGCCTTTAACAAACTGTTTCCAATACTTTATTTAAGTTGGAGGATAAAGGTATTTCAAGAATACCTGTATGTAGGTACTACATTTTTTAGTCTATCTCTTTCCAGACAAATCTTAAATATTGCAAAAACAATAAGTGTTTAAAAAAACTGTCAGCAACTTGAATTTGATTTAATTGTCCAATGGCATTCAATGAGCTGCTTTTCTGATATAGATTGAATCTTGCATTCCTGGTTCTGTCACGTTTGTTATTTTCAAGTACTAGAGTGGTTCCTGTGATAGATAGTTTCCCCCCTCTGCCTACTGATGTATAGCAGATAGAATGTTCACTTCTTTTTCATAAAGTCACTGAGATAAAAAAAAAATGTCTAAGAAAAAACACACAGTCCTAAACCAAATCAGAATAGGAGTATACTGTTAGAATAGTGTCTAGTGTCTGAATTGAAGATGCAACAGAAACTGAGCACAGAGGAGAAAAGCACACCTGAAAAATTCCATGAGATCACAAATCTTTAGGTGATTATTTGGAATGCTTCTCTTTTTCAAAAATCTCCACAGAAAGTGAAGATAACAGTTCATCTGTGCATTGAGAGAAAAATATCTTCTATCTTGCCAAACAGGTTCTGGAAGTACACGACAACCTTCATTTTCACTGAGTTAAACTAGACTAAAAAGGTTCCAAACATCAAGAAATTGGTTAATGGAGAAATAAATCTCATCGAGTTACTCTTTACTCACCATTCTCTTCTTCAAGGATGAATGCTTTTGTTGCACAAAAGTGGCCACACAAAAATGCAGATGTTCCCCTCACTGCTTTTGCTGAAAATCTCAGCAGACTTTGTTCTATTCATTTGAATTCATAGATCATGCTTCTCTAAAGTAGCAAAGATTTATCCAACTATTTTGTGTTTAAATATGGGGCTCAATAACCTAATCGCAATTTAATTTGACTAAATACTTACATACTTTATGGTCAATCATCCAAATCTTTTACAAGGTCCCTTGGCTTTGGAATTACTAATCTCAAATGGTACTATATATGAGCCTTGTCTGACATGACATATATTGAAACAGACTGTGGAATGATCACTTAGAGACAAGAACCTTGCTACAGTTTTAGTGAACCAAAGCTAAGAGGCAAATTATTCAATTATAGTAAATTTACAGTAGCTTAATATTTGATAGAAGTGGTTCTTCTATCATCAGAGCATCATATTGAAAACCCTTGAGCAGCAAAATTTCTCCGGAAATGCTGAGGATCTTTTAGCCACTTATTAAGAAAATCCATCTACCTTGATTTTTTATGAATACTTTGGCTCTTTGTATAATAATGGCTGCTAAGACACTTTTGGTTTGTGCATTGATGGTCCAATTTACCTTGTGTAGCTATGCACTTGAAGGAGTGAGAGCGTGGCATTAGTTCAGGTAGATCATGGTAGGAGTTGTGACTCCACAATTAACCCAAGTAATTTCTCTTGGCTGCATCAGTAGATGTGTCTAATGCAAAGAAGTCTGGTCTCCTCTTTCATTATAATACACTGAGATATCTTCCAAGGGGGAGCAATGTAAATCTCAACGTTTTCTCCAAACTACACCTCTGGTCACTGTAATTGGTTCCAGTCTGTTGCATGTCTCCCTCTATAGTTCTGCCCAAGTGAGACAGTGAAGTCAATCAAGAGAAGGAGTTTTGTGGGGCAGGCAGTAATGGTACATAAATTTGTGATCACTAAAGCACTAAAGTATGATTTCAAAGGCCTCTATTTTAAAAATCAATAGTTTATCTGTCCTCTTCTGAAGCCATATATTAAGCAGCTGCATTGTGTTGATTTGAAGCTTGTGTAAATACAACACTAACAGATTCAGCAATGCAGATGCTCACTTTTCAAAATGGAGAATGTCACTGTACACAGTCTCACTTGTAACACATATATCCGTGTATGGATCTGTATGGATTAACTACACCTGCTGGTGACAAAGCTGTGAATGTCAATTCCTTCTAAGGATCCTGTCCCAAGTCACTCTGGAAATGAAAGAAGTTCTATGTATGGCCAGGAAAATGTAACATCCCAGAACTGGGTGAAAACATTTATTTACCAGTAGTTATTCAAACTCCTTAGCATTGGTGTAGACAAGTAGGCAGGTCTTTTTTCCACTCCATTTGAATGGGCATTGTTAGCAGTAAAGGCCCAGTAAAGCTTTATGCAAGCAAGTACTATACATTCAGTATTTTAAGTGAAAGAATACCTCTTCACAGAGCAATACATAAGTGAATTTAATAATGATTGTTTTTTTCATAATACGTGCACCGAGCTGTTCTTTATGAAATTATCTGTAGTTAGGAGTTTACATAGGTTGCTAAAAGGTACCTACAAAGATCTTCATTTTCATTGCTCTTTGTTCTACTTTGTATTCCTAAATTACTCTTGATTAATAGAAGCAGCAACCTACTATATTAAATGACGATATGCTTAGAATGCTCTGTCATTTATCCTGGAATTAAATTTGTGTTATATTTGCTTCTGTGACATTTATAGTAAGTTGCAGTGCAGCTTCATTTGATTTAGCTACTTATTTAAGTCTGAATATAGCAAACTATATATTTTCCTATAGTGCAAAAGATACAGTGTTATTGTTACTACTATCATCACTTATTAAGATAATCCGTCACCTTTCTATTTTTCTTATTGTAATGGGCAATTTTTACCTGACTAAGCAAAAAGATGCTATCTGTAAAGTAGAGAGGATAGAGCATTTTTCTTGCCTTTTAACCCAAGAATTGTCAATTTCTGTCAGCAGTAGCAGGGCTTGACACTTAAGGTAGCTTGAATCTGCTTTTCATACTGTGAATTGTTTCAACAGCAGCATGAATTGTGACAAGGGCTAATTAGCATTTCCACCCCCTCTATTTGACTCTTTTATTTTTGACGACAAGTGCCAGAAGCATTAGAGGAAGTTTAACTAAACCCAGATTAAGAAATTAGCCTCCAATTTTGGAAGTTAAGGAAGATGAAGATAAATCAACATTTGTGGCAGGTACTTTCAAGCATGTGTGTATGTGAATGTGATGGTTTATTCCTTTGTGTTGGGTACACAACTCTTTGTGACTCTGACATTTTTGAACAATACACTCAGTGACTTCTAATTGCCCTTCAAGGTATCCATCCAGATCCCAGTGAAGTTAGTGACAGTCTTTCTAGTGGCTTCACCTGGTATTAACTTCTAGCTTTTATGTAGATAGGGTGCAAGCTGGTATTTCTGCAATATAGAAATAGGGTATGACGCCTAATTAACCTCCACCCAATGTAACCAGCTCCTTTTTATCTTTCTTTTTCACATGTTATGTAAACCTTTCTGAAATCAGGTGAAATACCATGGGCTAAGAACACATACATCCACTGAGGAAGACTGTGATGAAATAGATTCCAGTGTGGAGACAGGAACATGCAACCTACCTTTGTAGGTTATTTTGTTTATTATGCCCATTAAGTATTTATATTGCAGTAGCCTTTAAGAGCCTCACACAAATCTTTGTCTGCTGTGTGCCACTTTACTCCTAAATAACCCAAAGACTGTTACAGCTTGTAGCATCACACAAAGGTGCAGTGGCATTCATCAGCTATATGGCTGAACTAAGAAATGAACAGGTCTTTTTAGCCCCAGTCCTGTGTCCTTATCACTGGATACGCTGCCTAACATATTTATAAATTATGTCTCTAAATACAGCTCAATCCAGGAACCAGGTAATGCATAACTTTACAGTCTAATATAACATACCACCCTGTCATATACCATTGGCTCCTCTGACTGAAACATGATATTGCTCTTAAGATAGCTATTGTGCATTGTGTCATTGTTGCCTTGTGCTCATGATCTGCTATATGCATGTGCTGCATTTAGATCAAACCTCTCTGTAACCCAGGCTTTTTCTTCTGTTTTTGTACAGAACCTAGCATGAGATGAGACCATGATCCCCAATTAGGGTTCCTACTACTAATGCACTCATGAAGGAGGGTCTAAAAGTAGAAGAGCAAGGACACTAATGACAGTGTAGGAAAAAAAAAAAAAAAAAAAAAAAAAAAAAGCAAATTAAAATAGCCTGCAAATAAGTTTTAAGTAATGATGATAAACAGTTAAAAAAACCCTAGTATAAAAGAGACAGTGCTCCTATTCATTACAGCACTTATGCATGTGCTTAACATTATGTATATGAAGAGCCCGAAGATTTCAAGGATACTAGTCATATACTTAAAAATTAAGCTTCAAGTTATTGGAATACAGCCTTAATGAGGATAATTTGGATAGTCTAATATGCACAATGAATTAATCACCTGGCAGACTAATTATGCCTTATTGAAATGTTGATCCCAACTGTAATCATACCAAACTTGACAAGCTGTTCAGAACTGAGGTGACTTGTGGGGTTCTCTGTGCAGTAACACAGAGATTCGCTCAAAGACCAGATTGCATCAAAGTTAGCAAAGTGCCATGAATCCTTTGTGTCCACTGACTCTGGGGGGAAAATTTTCATGCAGGAAGTTCAAAAGATAACGGCTTCTACTTAAGGAGCAAGGGGAGAGTTCTTGAGCACAAAGTCTCAGGTAATCAAGACAAACTGAGAGTGGGAAAAACTGCTGAAAGCAGCAGGTTGGGATTAATTCTGTCACCATCTGAACTTGTGAGGGACGCACCAAAAAAAGACAGTTCTTGCATTATTATTTTCATATCAATATATCAGGACAATGGATATTCCTGCTGTATGCTCCTCTCTCCAAATAGGGTGCTAATTTTAAGACAGATGTTAGGAATATTACTGGATGGTAGTATCTTCTAGGGGTTTGTGGGTGTTGAAGGAGACCACTTGAGGACTTCCAAAGCTATCCCTTTTACACATCACCATTGAATGCCTAATTTATTGCTTTGGTCAGCAAATTCTAACTATCAGCAAGGGAATAATTTGATTCAGGCTATTCTGGGAAAAATCCAGGCATCCACTGCAAACTTGAAAAACTAAACTTGCAACCCGAATCACCGCAGATGGAGAGAGTAGGAGACAACTTTTGCTGTCTCAATCAAGACTGTTTCCTTCATGGGGAGTAACACTGGGGAGTTTTCAGACATTAATTCTCTTTCCTTCCTGCTTTTTGATGTTGGTTTTTACACTTAATAAGAGTTGTGGAAGGCAGGCCTTCTGCTTCTAGCAAACAACTTCACAAATACTGCTTTGGTTTCTACCCAACTTGTAATTTAATTACAGAAAATTACATAAAAGAACTTCCCCCCACTCTAAGTGGGTTTGGGAAATGTTCAGACACTCTTTTAAAAGTGAAGAACTTTAGTGCCTTTAGGATATAACAATGCTTTATTTTGGATTCAAGTGATTAAAGAGCTAATTTTCTTAGTGGGAGGTTAGTACGTTTTTATAGAGAAAGTGCATTACAGGAATATGGATACATTTGAGTTCCATGGGGGCCCAGGGAATTCCAAATTCCCATCTTTCTGCTTGTAGCAGCAAAGACCATAAAAAAAAAAAAAACAAACAAAAAAACCAACAAAAAAAAAACCCCTCAATATTTCGTAGCTTCTGAGTCTGCCATCTTACATATAGCAGAGACACTTAGATTCAGTTTTCCCTTGGTGATCAAATTTTTCTGAGGCTGTCTGTTTGGCCCTTTTAATTGTAAAATCATATAGCTATTTTCCTCTGCATTTATTTTCAAATGATGCTGTAAATGTGAGGTTCAGACTCTGTTACTCCCTAACTCATCTGATTGCTTAGTTCTTTTAAAGAATTTTGATTTCATCCAGGTTAAAAATATGAACAGAAGAAAGCAAAGATTAAAGCTTAAAATTTGGGCAACAGTACATAGTTTTTTACTGTGCCATAGAATTGTTTCCAGAGAAAAGAAGGGCTTTACAATCATAATATATTCCAGTCTATGCATAGAGCACCACTGCAGCAAGTATTTGGAAGAAGTATGTCTCTTATTTTTGTATGTCCTATCTATATGCTGGATTCAGTCTGATGATGCTGTTCATTTTTCTGATAAATAAACTGTCTGAATGCTTTTCCACAGTTTTATCTGCAACAGGAGTGCCAAGACTTCTATGATGAAGGGTATAGTGTCCAGCTGAAAGCTGGGCAGACATTTCAACCAAGAGGAAAGAAATTAAACAACACAGAATTTGGCCTGGGTCCAGGAATTATCGTATTTAGGCTTGCAGCAATGTCATCTTCAATGGCCATGTGTCACTGACTTTGGTTCATGAAAATTAAGACATCTCAATAGAACTGGTGGTTGATGTCATATTATCACAATACTGTACAAAATAAGCTTTTCCTGAGTGAAAGGTGTGAACATCCTTAAGCATATGTGTTTTACTCCTGTTTTTGAATCCAAGCACTAACCAAGCCCATATATATATAGAGTGCACATGGACACAATCACTGCCCACATTAAAACAAGGTTCATCTTGTTAGGCTCTGAAAAGTCTCATACTGCTTCTCTGACACTGCAGCCACAGTTGCCTGCTCAGCACACACTTTCAGCTCATCAGCTGGTGACTGAATGGGTTCTTTTTCACTTCTTCTCCACCTGTCCATGAAAAAACAATTCTTTTTTTCCTGACAGGAGCTCTATTCATTCTTGTTGAGGTGTTTGTGCTTTTCTCAAAGTCTTGGCACTGGAAACAACTTAGGATGAGTAGGTTTTACAATGCATTTCTCAGACAATCTTTAATTTTCCATCTAACTGAGCTCTGGAAAGGCAAAACTTGGCTAATTACTGACTAGGGTTTAAAGAGCTAACCAAGGTTGGGTACAATATCCAGGCAAATCAATTGTTTCAATCCCAGTCTGAGCTCTACTCTGGTTTTATAAGGATTGATGTATGAAATAAAATCCATTACCTAGGGAAGAGGCAAGTGAATACTGTAGGCATTTTATACTGTTGTTTAAAAGCTGAGGAGATTAATACTAGATCCTTTATTTTAGTGACACAGCACAGTAATCTAGGTTCTGACAAGTTGGTTTATTGAAGGGAAACCCTTTTTTTTGTCTGCATTCCAGGATTTAGAAGAAAAAATAGAAGTTGGGATTAGAGCCAGACTGAGGAGAACTGATGCAGTCTGTCAGCAAGCCTTCAGGTAACAATATCATAATTTATAAATTCTACCAACAACAAGATAGTAATTAAAGATGTAAGTTCCCCTTTTCCTGTCCCTATTTTTGGCAAAACAGATTTCAGAATGCTAAACTGCTTTCGTGTGTCTGTGTGAAAGCAAGGATTTTAACCAAAACCAAAAAAAGACTCCCGAAAAGCCCCAAAGAATCAAAACATACTCAAGAAAATGGTTTCATTTTTTGTTCTGTTATGACTCGCTGTTCTTACTGTTTTTGCTCTAACAGGCTGGTGGCACCTTGGTCTTTCTTATATGCATCACTGTATAATCTAATTACATTAATAATTACATCTAAAAATTACATTCTCTTAAAAAGACAAGTTGGAGCGTTTTGTGATCTGTTTTGATTTAAAATGAGAAGGTGCACAATGGCCTTAATCTTATGTTGGGGAAAACCTAAAGAATTCCTTGGAGCTTCTGAATTTGCCCTGATGAAGTCTGTCCTTGATGTATCTACTGTTTGGCCCATGAATTCAGATAGCTTGGGCTGACTGATCTAAGAATGGGGTTACATGTGAGGAGCAGAAGTAGTTGGCTAGCACAACAGGACCTGCTTCCCCACATTACAGCTACCCTAATTATATCATACTCTAAGAACAGTGTAGGATCATGTTGAATAATACAGTGAGATTATTGTTGGCAAATGCTGACATTTCAGTGGCAAACAAGAATAAAGATAACAGTTAACGGTACCACATCATTTTTTGTTGGCACTAATTAGAGTATTTTCAAAGCCTAATTTCTGCTGGTTTAATTTTTAACACGCTTAAGTTATGGACATTATTTTATGCATTGTTTCTACAATGCCCAGCACAATGGGACCCTATTTCTGGAGGGTGGTAGAGTAGTAGTAATAACAGCAATATAAATAATAATTAATTAATGACATCAATTTATACTGTGATCTTGTCAGTGCTCAGGACTTCAGCAATGTTGGACCAGTCCAATAGTTAAACGGCAGGCTGTCAGGGAACACTTCTGTTTAACAGATGGTAGTGAACAAGTGCCCAGGCATGGTGTTAGGACAGTTTGTTGTATCAGGTTCCATGAGACATAAAATTGAGGTCCTGACCACTTACAGCCGTAAAAATTTAATGCCGTAAAAATAAATATACTAACCAGAAGGCCTGACTGCAGTACTGACTGTAATTCACAAAAAGACTTCTCCTGGCCACTGGTTGCTGAATCCATTCAACGTTGGCCAAGTCATACTTTGAGACTCCTGCTGCCAGGTCTGCTTCTCCACGGTCCCTGAATAAGACTACTTTTCACCTTGCACATTACACAGTTTAGCAGTGTTGCCCTGCAGTGTCCCTAAACAGATCCTGCATGTCACTTTGGCTTTATATATAGTGAGTGATATAGTGACTATTGTTGTTTTCCTATGTACAGATCTGACAGTACCATGTTGTTCTGGTCTCTGTTTTTAAAAATTGGTCTCCCAGCTTTCCTTGAGGAAATGCTGAATTGCAGATATCAAGGTATTTAAAATGGACCTGTGACTCAAAAATGTATATACTCCCTGGAGAGAAGTGATATATTTTATTTCTAGTTTTCCATTTTGATTATTGGCTTGAATAGCTTGATAATAATTTCAAATGCCTCATTTGCTTTATTCCTTTTTTAGTCAATGTCTCATGAAAAAAAATATGAATAAGGACAAAAAGGGAGACAGTCTTTCCAAATACACTTCCTACTTTTGGTAAATACTCTTTTTTTCCACTACAAACAAAGAAAAACTGATTTTAACTTCAGTTCCCTTTTCTTCTTTAGGCTTCAACTAACAGTTCAGGAAAGAATCCAGATCTACCTAAATTTATATCCTGGGTAAGCAGACTGAGCTCAATCTAAACAGATGAGTAAATGCTGTTTGGCTTTACTATGCTATTTCTTTGATGGCTCTCTCCACTTGATGACCTTAAGTATGATTGGCAAGTCCCCACCTTAGGAACAACTGGGAATATCCACTGCTGCACAAAGCCACTGGGATTGCCTCTGACCTGCATATCCTGCTGAAATTTTGTGCAGTGCAAATCATTCACAAAATAAACAGGTATGCATAAAAATGCTTATTTCTTTGTCCATGTGACTGTTATTTTTACTTTCGTAGCCTATGGGCAATATCCTTCAGAACTCATATATGCATCTTTTCCTGAGCTAAAGAAAATACTGATTATACTGGACAGTCCTTGCAGTCATTCCTGTGTTGATAAGAGATTTTGTGAAAACTGTGATGCTCTCTCAGACCACTTTTTTTGTTAATCTCGTTTGGCCCAGCTGCTTAGCCTGTATGTAAAACAAAATATTTTAATTTATGAAAAATTTAAAGTAAGAATGAGTACAGTTAACAAAATAAAATCCTGAGCAAATAATGTCACTGGTTGTAATTATTTAAAGCTCAGAAAAATTTCTGAGAAGGCAGTGAAATAAAAAATAATGGGTGAATTTGTGAGGGCTGCCATCACCATGAATACCACCATGACCTCATCGACCTTCTCTCCAAACAGTGCTACTTACTCACTTCGGGATTCAGTTCACAGTCTCTCTCCTGGCCTTTAATGGAAGTGAGTGACTATGGGGTATAAGCAGGGCATGATTATAATACCATAATGAACTACCTCCTGCATGTGTATCCCTACCTTGTATACTAGAGGGAATTAGAATGACCTCAGCTGTATGTCATAGGCTGTTAGCAGAGAGACCAGGTATGTGAGGATGAGCTTAATCTTAACATGGGAATATATAGTGATCTGGGGGCTGGATCCATAAAAGGATCTGGGTCCTGCAACACAACTTTTAGGTGCCCAGCAGTTTAGTGAACTTCACAGACCCCACATGAAGTGTCACTTGCAACACCGGAAATGCAAGGAGTGAGGAACTTTGAGACTGGACCCTTGAAAATCTGGAAGTTTTAGGCATCTCACAAAGAACCCATAAAGCAAAACAAGGATAATTTCCTCTATCAAGTTCTGGGGTCTCTTGAGATACCTAATCAAAATCAAGCTGAGCACCTCGCTATGGCTGAGGCTTTCCTTGTGAGTAGTAATGTGTCTAGAAAAAAATATACCTGCAACGTAAGCCCTTGTGTTCTGCTTGCTCACCAGAGAGTGAGTGGTTTTTAAATTCTCTGATTTGCAGAAGAGATTGAATTTCCACCCCCCCCATCCAAGAACAGTGCCCAAACCACTTGGTTACCTGGCATTCTGGATGACGTTTTCTGTTGCTCATAGTTAAACACTGTATGATTATGAATATGTGATTAAAGATTCATAATTTGGCAGCAGATGAGTGGGATATTAAGGATCTCTGCAATGCTTAAAAATTGGGCTGACTTTCCTGAAATCTTTCTCTGGACTTAATCCTGAGAAAGCACAACATTTGGAGCCTGTAACTAGCTAGATTTAAGCTCTGTAGTGCAAGTTACTGAGCTGTGCAGTGTACCACTGAAATCTTAGATGACCACTGAATTTAGGGTAATTAGCTAATTAGCAAAGTCTCTTGATACATTATGGGGAGGTATCCATAACTTAAAATACCTGTCACGGTTTAGCAGTTCGGGTAGACCAAAAAACAAAGGACAGAACTACAACATCCCCCCCTCATCCCTCCCCCTCCCCCCCCCCCCCCCCCTTCACCATCCCTCTCCCAACGGAATTTAAAGTAAGGACGAGAGAGTTAGAGCTTGTAAATTAAAACTGGAAAACGTTTACTAGAACAGGGGACAGGCAGTAGCACATGGGAAAAGGAACAAATACACAAAAATACATCTACAACCACATCTCGATGGTGGCAGGGACAGGTGCCTGAGGGCCCTTTGCAGCAGGGGCGACTCAGGAGGGGGCTCCAGGGCTCTGCACAGCACCGATGGATGCGGATTCTCCAGAGCACGTGGTGAGCTGGGGGTACAGGAGCGCAGGGGAACCGCGGCGAATCGAGGAGCGGACGAAAGATAGGAAGGGCTGCGGTCTGCCTGAATTTACAGAATATGGGCAGGACATGGGAGGGAATATTGACCCCTCTGTGTTCCTCCCCTCTCAGATCCCTCAGGGTCTTAAGACCCTACTTCTTCAGTTCCTTGTACTCAGACTTCAATTCCTGCACTCAAACTATGACATCATAGCTGGGTAAACTGAGGCACAGAAAAATTCTGCCTTGCACAAAATCACATGAAACTCAGAAAATTAGGAATGCACACCAGTCCCTCCTCTTTGTGTCTCTTTCTTTTTGTTAACTCCCATTCTTTGCTTCGTGCATGTCTCCAGGAAGGAGAAATGTCTCTGAGACACAAATTTTTAAAAGCTTCACTCTCCAAAGATCATATTCCTATGGCAATAAATTCAAATAATTTACTGTTTTAAATGGAGGTATGTTAGCTCATGAAAACAGGAGTGTTAGCAGAATACGTAGTCCTGTCTAGTTTCTTGCTTTCAGGCACACACCCATTCCTAGAAATGTGTTCTCTCATGTTAGGATCTCTGGTCTAACCATCCCAATATATAAGGTTATGAAAGGATTTGCTTAAGGCATTTTTATTTTTATCCAGGCAAGCAGTCAGGAGAAGAAGAGGGAGGTGCTAGGGGAGAACAAAATTATCTTGGATTTAACAGGGATGAGAAATGCAAAAATGTGTAACTTTCAAATCCTTGTGCTTTGGGGAGACAGTACTGCTTCAGTTTAAGAATGAATGAAAGAGACAAGTGATGTGTATTTTCCTGTTCAGAATGAATTAATACAAGAAGAAAAGCCTGGATAAGAGATGTGGAAAATAAATTTGAGAATAATTTAAGAAAAGTGTACTGGGCAGATTATAAAGCAGGATTGGATATGCCCATCAGGGAGTAAAACCATAGAGAAGATAGGATGAAACACATGTGCCTGCCAAAGGAACATTTCTGACCAAAACATCAGTGAAAAAAAATTTAATCTGAATCTGAGGAAGTCAACACAAAGGGCAATAACACAAGGTCAATGCATTTTTTTGGCTTTCTTTTTTTCAACTGCCTGGGCAGGCAATGAGACATTTTAAACCTTTATTTTCAGTCAGTGTTAAGTGAATGTGCAGCTAGAGATGCAACAAAATTATGATATTAAAGTAAAAAAAAACATCCCTTGAGAGCATGCCTCTGTACCTCCTCATCCTCCCAGCATAGCTAGAACTTCTGGCCAACAAAGCCAATCTATAGTTATTGTATCTCTTTGTCTCTTTTCATATCTCCTAATAGAAGCACTGTTGTAGCTGCTGGCTAGAAAATTAGCCAAGTGAACTCACTCTGTCTCTTTCTCTTCCCATCGGATTACAGGGCAAATTTAACAATCCCTTGCTCTCTCCTTTTTTCTTTGCAGACTGGTAGCACACTGAAGAGGCTTAAAAGGAACCAGTTTAATTCTCATGTATCTCATGCAGTCTTGACTACAGTTGGTGGACACATCCTTATTTTTAATCTTTAGGGGAAAAGTTGGGTGAAGTTTGCAGTTACTCTCAGATGGTGATTCAGGAATGTGTGTTATTAGGAGAACACAAAATCTAAAGCAGCAAAACTGGTAGGCAACTAAGTGGCAAAGCACATTTTACTGGGGAGCCTTTCATTTTGGATATGTTGAGCTAGAGCATTCAGGTTATGGGGAAGTGCACATTCTGGTTTGAATGTATGCAGGTGAGGATCCAGTATTCTGTATACATTGCCTAACATGAATCAGAATCCATTCATGTTTTGACCATCCATTTTCTTGTAAATAGAGAGTAAATAAAGTAAATCTGTTGTAAATAAAGATTAGGAAGCATGCTTCATAGTGTCCAGTGTTCATATATTGAACGGGAAATGTGAACCATTACACCTCTTAAGATACTCGCTGAAAGTACTTCTGTCATTCCCTGTAAAAAAGGTGTTAGTGGAAGTGTGACATATCTCCTTGCCTATCTATTCTCAAAAACTTAGCTACCCAAAAACTGTGGTTAGAAGGAAAAACACAACGAAATGGACTCACAAAGTTGGTAGATTTTGTAGGGATTGGCCTAGCAAGATACAAGGATCTTTTGGGAAATAAAAGGGTCACGTAACAGTCAAAAAGAGCAATAGTTTAACAGCAGGAAGAAAACCTGAAAAGCCCTGCATACTCAAGAAATTAAGACAAACCTCTGGATTGATGTCTAAGATGAATACTTCTCTAAAACAGTTTCTTTTTCAAGTTAATGTGGTGTCGTAGTATCACAAGTACTTAGTGATCCATACTTATTATCACAAAGTATGTATATTTAATATCTCAACAGAAACTCAAAAATTGTATCCTTAGATGTGTATATAACAGATAACGGAGAAAGGTGCTCTGCTCCTGATGAGCTGAGAAGAGAAAAAGCAATAAAATCACATTTCTGTTACCACATACAGTTGGGAAACAAAGGTCTTAAGCAATAAACTAAACAAACATCTTCTTCCAGCTGAGTGGTCCATGGACCTGTCTAGTCCACTGTTTTTCAGTGGTTTCACACAGACTGGAGTGAGGAAAATTTGCTGTCACTGGCAGCTTCTGAAACCAAACTGCTACTAGATGCTTGCTGGGCATCCATGTGCACTCAGGAATACAGTCACACATTCATCTAAGAGGTTGGGCTTGGTACTGCCTGTGACTGGCTGAAGATGTACATTACCTCCAGAGGTTCCCCAAATGGTTTCTTGTCCAAGCATTAAGGAAAATCATGGCAGCAGACAGTTTCTCAAAAGCTCTTTCGTGCCTTACTGGAGTAGAACTTGATAGACGATTTTTTGTGAAATTGCAATTTTATTGAAAGTACACATATGGTGGCCTCAAAACATGTCCAAATTGCAGTGGGTTTTTCTTGGAATTTCCAACATATTAAAGAAAAGTCCCTGTTGCCCCCCCCCCTTGGTCTGAGGAATGCTTTATGGCTCACTGACAAAAGAATGGTTGAAAATAAGTAAACTGAAGTGTTGAAAGGCATGAAGAAGTCTGACATTATTCTTTGCTTACTGGCTTGATATCTGAGGTTGGATAAGGCAGACCCAGTTTACTCATCTAAAAAGTGGGACTGATACTAGTACCTCAAGCAAAGTGTTGAGAGGATTATTTCATTAGTGTTACCAAAAGACTTCAAAATCTTTAGCTAGATAATATGCTAGAAGTATCATATTACCTTTCATAAATACTTGCCAGCTGGCAGTGTCTATTTGGGACTCTGTATTTCCAGTGTTGCACAATGCATAAGGTATATTAAAAGGAAAGGAAAGAAGAAAAATCCTTTTAAATAGCATAGTTGTTTTTTTAAAGATTACATTATTATTGTGACTGTAGATCTAGCAGGCTACTGCGGAATCATTCCAATGATTGTAATACTTTAAAGCAAGGGACAAACTTGGCATATAGGAACAGTGAAAATAATATTTGTTCCTCTTACGCTTTAGAAACAGTACATATCTTCCTAATATGACACAAACTCTTTTCCTTCTCTCTCTTTGTCTCCTGTTGCAAATAATAGTTATAATATAAATAAATAATAGTAATAATAAATAATGGATGAATGGAGTTAATTTTTCCAATAATGAAAGAAGCAAGTGAGGTGAAAATTGCTCTTGGTTTTGAAGCAACCCTCACTCAATATTGTGGTCTGAATGAGTCACACTGAATTGAGAATATAGGTAAAAGTCATGGAAGGCCCTGAAACACAGGCCAGAGAGCACCGTGTCCTAAGAGAAAGCATCACTTAGGAAAAGAAACTTCATTACAATCTTGGTTTTAGGAAGAGAGCAGGGATGTGAGGAACAGTGGCTTAACTCAGGTTTTGGCCTCTACCGCAATCTGCACTCATTTTTCTGATTACTGTCTGAGAGCATATTTCCCTTCCTGGTCTTTTTGTTATGGCTTTTTTTTTTTACTTCTAAGGTAATTTGGTACAACTTTCTTCTCCATGGTTTCAAGAGGGATGAAATATTCTTCATCTTTACTTGAATCTTCCAGTCACGGACAAGAAATACTTTATATTATTAGGTGAAAAAGTTTCATTGGCATAACAATCTAATTGTACATTTTTTTTACCATCAGCCACCTACCTGGCAGCTGATACTGGTATTTCAAAGACAAACATGTAACTGCCATACGAAATGACTTCCTAAGGGCCAAATCCTGCTTGCATTAGTAATGCAAACAGTGCCATTAACTTCACTAAGAATTGATGCGGTTAATTAACATGGGTTTATTTTTCTGTTATTAGTGATTCTTTTCAAAAGTCATTAAAAATCACAACACAAAACCAGTGTAATAATATTTAATACATTCTACAAATTACTTTAATTATGGAGTAGTATTAAAAGGTGGCTAAAAATACAATAAATATTTTCTGCATGTTATTTTTACAGGTATGCAATGCTGTGGTTGCCAGAGGATAGTTATGTTACTGCAATGGAAGGACAAGGGTTCATGAGATTGTCATGCGCTTAAATTGCTCTCCACACTATATAAACAAAAACTATAAAAGCAAACAAACAAAAAACCACAACCCCAAAACAAAATAACAAAACCCCTAAAACCCTCAAACCTCAAACAGATATTTCACTGAATTTTTAAATGTTGATAGGGCACTCAATTCCTGTTTTTATCATGTGGTCTTTTTTTCCTCTTTTTTATTTTCTCTTTCCCTTCCTTTTTCTCTTTTTGTCTTTAAGTTTTATTTTATTATTTTATTTTTATTTTACTTATTCTATTTTATTTATTCTATTGTCACCTTAAACTGAAGAGGATGAGGACTTTTTTTGCTGGGTAAATGATACGTATTTGTTTCTGACACAGGTATCCTTTATATTATACATTTGCCTATGCCTAAAAATTCACTTTATTTTCAAGGATCTCAAAAATATTTGAAAATCCTAGTGAACTTTAGTCTTGCTTCTGTGGGCAGATAATTAATTTTATTCATATGTTACACAGAAAGTGTTGAAATGTTCATGCATAAATTTAGTGCTTGCTTGACCTCCTGTAAAAGAAAAAAGAGTAAAGCATAGCTTACTTATTAAGGTACATCCATTAACTATTTTACCTACTTACACTAATTTCTGCTGTATTTTGAATGCACCAATCTTATGGTGTTCTCCACACACACACAAAAAGAAGTCAAATAAATAAAGATGACTTTTATCTATCCATCAGGAACACCTAAGTGGGGTTAACATCTGATGTTGAGTGCATATGCACATTTATGTGTCTCATTATTGTACCCAAGCCACAATACAAAGTCACAAACTAAATGAGTGAGAACAGTAAGGTATCGGGCTTCTTCTGCCTAGACGTGACCAAGGAAAGGAAGAAATAAAATCTAACCTTATTGAAAGGAAAGCATCTGGTGTTCTTAAAATGACACTTGGAAACAAATGCCGCAAATTCAATAAGCTTGTTGCAAAAGGCACAGCAGAAAGTCTCCTTTGAGGGGACAGCCAAGGCACAAATCTTTCTGCGCTGTCTTTCCTCCTTGAGACTGATTCTATGTGTGTTCTCCAAGGAAGCAGCAGCATTTTGGATGGTGTGTATCCATGTCTCCTGACTGGAGGCCAGAGTGGAGCACTGATGGCAGTCAGTGTGGTCAAAGCTGAGGGATGGTTTCAGGGAGTTCTTGTGTCTCCTCTGTTGTATAATGTGCTGAATTGCTGAGCCTTGGACTATATGGCTGGCACTGAAGAGAGTCTGAAAATGTTCAGACCATCTGTTCAGGATGGAGGTTTTATCTGTCAGAAGCATTTGGCCGTCTGCACTGAGCACAGGGCTTTGGACCTGGTATGTGGGTCCATACACTGATTTCAGTGCTTCATAGAGCCCTCTGTGGTCGCCTGTAACTGCGCATAGTTCAGTCTTTTCTGCTAAGTTGATCCACCACTTGTTCTGGATGTCTTGAAGCTTCTGTTAGAGCTTCCTGCATGCACGACAAAAGGCTGCTTTTCTTACCTGGCAAGATGGCTGAGTGAGGTGTGCTTGGTGAGTGGTTCTCTTCTTTTTCAACAATTCTTGGATCTCTTGGTTGTTTTCATCAAACCAATCTTTGTTTTTCTTTGATGAGAACCCTAGGGGTTCTTGAGAGGACTGCAGGATGCTATTTTTAATGTGTTGCCAAAGTGCTTCAGGATAGGGATCTATGGGGTGATCTAGAAGTCTAGCTTGAATGTTTACCTGGAAGCTGTTTCTCACTGTATCTTTTTGAAGATCATTAACTTTGAGCCTCCTCCTTGGGATGCCATCCCTCTTAGGTTTGGCCTTAAACTAGAGGGCAAGTTTACATTGCACAAGGTGGTGGTCTGTTTGGCATTCTGCACGAGGCATCGCTCGGGTATGATGGACATCGTGAACATTTCTCTGGCACACTAAGACATAGTCAATGAGGTGCCAGTGCTTGGATCGAGGATGCATCCAGGTTGTCTTCAGGCTGTCTTTATGTTAGCAGATGGTGCTGGTGAGCGTGAGCTGCTGCTCAGCACAAAACTCTAGCAGGAGACATCCATTGTCAGCACAGTTTCCAACACTATGCTTGCCTAGTACTCCTTTACAGGCTTCATAGTTGTTTCCTACTCTGGCATTGAGGTCACCAAGGGTTATGATCTTACCACCTGCAGGAACCTTTTGGGTGAGGTGGCACAGGTCAGTGTAGAATTTGACTTTTTCTGCATGGTCAGCTTGGAGGGTTGGGGCATAAATACTGAAGAGAACAACATGTTGCTTGTTGTGTAGTGGGAGGCATAAGGAAATAAGGTGATTGGAATGTCCTGTCGGCAAATTTTCAAGTTTGGAGGCGGTGGAGGTTTTAATCATGAAGCCAACTCCTGAGTGATGTCTTTCAGTTTTGGATTTGCCTGACCTGTCTGGGATGGGAGACCCTACTGAAGGCATATGCCACCACCAGCATAGCTCGCAACCTCACAAGGGCACGCAAGCTCCTCCCCCACAACAACAGGGTGCCCATGGAGGGAAAGTGCATAAATGAAAAAGACCATCGAAGGATAGAAGTCAAGTGGAACAGAAAACCCATAAAACAAGGTAGTATTTTTTGCCACTTCTCCCAAATAGCAAAAAAACCCTACCAAATTGTGTGGTTTAATATGATTATTTGTGAAGAACCATCCTCTTGCAGGTCACATACATGAACATTTTTCAGTATATCATTATACTCTTCATGGATCCTATATAACAATGAAGATACCTGATGACATCTAAAAATATCAAAAGAATGAAAGGTGAAGAATTAAAGGTCTAGTTAAGAGCTTCTGCAAATAGTCAAGAACCATGCACACTGAAGAAAATCTCTTGCAGAAAAGTAGAGAAGCTTTGCTGGCACCCTCTGGGCTTAAGAACAGATCATAATTTAAGCAGGGTAGGCAGTCAAACAGCAAAATCAGATTCATTGGTCAACTTCTGTGATGCTGAGCTCAGAGCAGATTTTGGGAAAAATCACAGGAGCGGACTGGCAGAACCTCTGTGCATTCTGTTTCTGGCTTTAACGTGTAACCAGTAATTTAGGCCCTCTGTGACAGTTTTTTTCCTAGAAGATATGCTGAAGGATGAATACCAGCTCCTAACAGATGGTGACACATGGCCTTCCACACTTGAGGATTTTTTTGAGGACCATGCTGTGGTGCAGAGTATAATGCAATTGTAGAGGACAATGTCTGTCTCCCTGGCCTAAAACCTCCTCTTTAATACTTAAAGCCTGAAATGGGCCACAGCCTAAAATGATGGAGGACCTAAACAGGTCAATCCATTGGGCTGGGTATAGATCATCTTTCAAACATTGCTCACAGGTGTGAATGTTGCAGAACAATGGACACATGGCTATTTTTCACCATTTTATTTTATTCTAACTTCCATTTGAACTTCAGATTTCAAATCAAGCTTTCAAAAATTTACTTGAAAGGGAAATATTCAAAAAGCTGTGAGAAAATAAAACCAGACTTCCTCTGGAAATTGTTTTAGTACCTGAACCATGAACCTACTGCTATAATATGCAGGTCTCCTGTCACATCCTAGAGTATTTGTATGCTCTGTTCTTTGCCATATCTTAAAACCTTATTCTTGATGTGCTTTTACTTCACCTCTGTTATGCAAGAACAACGTTTTCTTTTAGCAAAGTAGAAGATATTTTTTTAGAACATATTCTAATTTTTTATTTTAAATGGTACAATATTCAATTTCTCCTTGGATATGAAACATTATCCCCATGCTTGCAGATGAGAGATGAATCTGCCTGAAATTTAAGATTAATCTCTTCCTCGGGTGATATATAAAGGGGGATTTCCAAGGTTAAGTGTACATCCTATGCATTTTTAGCTGATTACAGTTTTATTAATACAATTTTAAGAAGTGATTAATTCCCACTGAAACCATCAAAATTTCCATCTATTGTGCACACCTCACTCTCTTCAAGAGACTCTTTTCCAAATGGACCTTTATTTTCCACAGAAAGGAAAAATCCTGTCAGAAATCTATGGGAACACTCCAGCTTTATAAATTTACCTTCTTTTCGTCATGAACCCAGGTAAAAATTAGGATTTGTTCTAAAAATAAGTGAGCAGAGGTTAGAGCACTACTAAAGACCAACAGAGATTCAGCTGATAGTGCAAGTTCACTGAAGTTATACTGACAACAGGTAAAACCCATGTTAACTGTTTGCAGGCTCTCTGCCCTTACAGTTCAATTTCATACTATCTGTCACCTCACAGGTAGGCTGGGCTTGAAGCATTACAGACACATTTCCAGGATAGGAGGAACTTGTGGAAATTTCCATTTTATTTACAGTGGACAGGCATGGTTTGGCAGCATGCTTTCAGTTCAAAGGGAAGTAGATGTCTTAGCTCCTCAAAAGAGAATATTTGGGATGGTTAGGATTTTGTGTACCCCAGTATGCTCAATAAAAACATACAGAGGAAGTGCTGGGCGGATTTCAAGCTACATCTTCACCATGGGTTAGTAATGTGCCAAAGACAAGTGCAGTCTACCTCACAGTACAAAAGAGGAACGAGTAAGTTGAAACAGGCTGTAAAGGGGACTTTTTTCTATGAAGATTCCCACACAGGAACCTATGGTCCTCCCAGTCTCCACTGTGTCCTCTCCACCATGGAGTGAATACAGCTCCCAACAGCTAGAATCTTTCCCACAAAAAAATTCCTGTTATTTCCTATTTTCTTCAAGCTCCCAATTCTGTGAGTGCTTATATGAAGCTGCAGCCTGTTTCTGGCGGGGTGAAAGCACAGAAGGTTATTTTGGATAAGACTGCTGATAGCAGAAGCTCTTGGTGATGCTGTCTCCACAAGTAAAATCCTTTTTCCTATTCAAACATCCTTGCGTGCTTACTCCATTATTTTCCTCTAGCCCTTCCATTTCCCAGGCTGGAGTCTGCCTTGTGATCTGTATGTAATATTAAGACATCATAATGTAAGAACGTTGACATTCAGAAAACTTACTTACATTTACAAGTGTGATCCAGAGAATACCACAAAGCCCAGTGAACTTCTCTGGAGAAGTAAGTGTTTATCAGTTTTGCCTTTTATACAAGTGAGAAAACTGGGACAGAAGCTTTCCAAGACCTCACTTATGACTTTGTCCAAGACCAACCATTGAGCCAAAGAAGGAAAGCAGAGGGTATCCAAGAAGTTTTTTACTTCAACCATGTGGTCACTGCACCAGTTAGTCTGTTTCAAAATTAATAAGCTTTTAGGGCGTTCAATTTCAATGTCTCAAAATCTGATCCAGTTTCAACAACCATGTTCTCTAGTGCTTTCAAGAGGCAGATTTCTAATGTTTTCCAGCCTTCAGTAAGTGAAAACATCTCAGGGCTCCCATTTACCTGCATAGTGACAATTTTTCCCTCCTTTCCAGCAGGTAGAAGTGGTAACAGAACCAAGAAAGAGATATTTCTTGTTGAAGTAATTGAGGGCAGCAGGTACAAGAGCCCAGGAGTGTTCAAATGCTAACAAGAATGCATCAGGAATACACAGAATACATAGGAATTCACAGAAATGTGAGGGTGTCAAGTTCTTTTGAGAACTGTAATATATTATGACCTAAATGACTTAAATTAAACAATTCTTTCTCTGAATTTATTAGATCTGATGAATCATCCTTTTCCAAATTCCGAGAGTACACTGGCTTGCAATTGAGATTCTTAGTGGTGTGTGCCACAGGCAGTGAGTGACTAGAATTCAGCTCCTATAAAATGTCTCTTTTCAGTAACTATGTATGGAAGAGACAGTACACAGAACTAGTTTAGGAGGTCTAGTTCCCCTTACAGATTTGAGGTCAACTCAGTTGCAAAGTCAGCAGTACAAGACTCTAATGTTTCTCAGGTTATTCAGGGCTTGAAAGTTTTGGAGATCTGCTGGGATCCATTTTTCTTCAATGATTTCTGCTACTTGAAATGGTAAATGCCCAGCAATGTGCAGCTATGTTGTTGTGTTTTATTCATCATGGGTCTAAAATACAATTTTCAAGGTATGACACAAAACTGGGAGTGGTGGCTGACACTCCAGAGCACTGTGCTGCCATCCAGTGTGACCTGGACAGGCTGAACAACTGGGCAGAGAAGAACCTAATGAGGTTCAACAAGGGCAAGTGTAGGGATCTGCACCTGGGGAGGAAGAATGCCATGCACCAATATAGGTTAAGGAAAGTTCTGGGGAGAGGGATCTGAGAGTTCTGATAGATAATAAATTATCCATAAGCCAGCAGTGTGCCTTTTCTGCCAATAAGCCAATGTAATCCTGGCCAGTAGGTCAAGGAAGGTCATTCTCCCTCTACTCTGCCCTGGTGAGGACACAACTGGAATACTGCATCTAGTTCTGGGCTCCCCAGTGTAAGAGACAGGGAACTACTGGAGACAGTCCAGCAGCAAAGGTGATTGCTGTATTGGAGCATGTCTTACGAGGAAAGGCTGAGAGAGCTTGGATTCTTTAGAGTGGAGAAGAGAAGGCTGAGGGGACACCTTATCATCTGTAAGAAACTAAAGGAGTTACGGAGTTACTGCTTGGAATAAAGGAGCAAGGAGTATGGAACCATATTCCATACATAGGACGTTCCATTTAAATATGAGAAAAACCTTCTTTACTATGAGGGTGACAAGGCACTGGGACAGGCTGCCCACCAAGGTTGTGGAGTCCCCTTCTCTGGAGATACTCGAAAGTCACACAGATGCAGTCCTATGTAACATGCTCTAGGTAGTCCTGCTTTAGTGGCAGAGTCAGACTAGATCATCTCTCAATGTACCCTCCAATTTGGACAATTATGTAATTCTGTGATGGCAGTTTAATCAGGGGTTTTTTTTGCTGGTGCAGAAGAGAAATAATTTTTGAGTGCTACTCAGTAGTACTGCACCAGTAGTTTGTTGTGCTTGCCAGAGAAAGTTTTGCACGCTATCATTTACTCCAAAATGGGATGGCATTGTACTACTTAAATGCTACAAAGGAACATCTCATTAATTGTAATTAATTGATCACAAATTGTGAATCCTAAGTGATATTTTCTTTCAGAATGTATGATACTAACATCATATAATTTAGCAAGGATTTCAAGAAAACTCCTAATCCTTTTTTACACTCTGTGTCTCTTAACAAACACGTCCTTGTTGCTGTCATCACCACCTCACACTTCCTTGTTCCCCTCTTCCAGTTTGCAGTATTTTATACATACTAAAGCCCATATGCTGCCATTAAAGACCTGAAAAACACAAACTTGACCCTTCTGATGTGGAAGGTTCTAAGTGAAAGAAAGGCTTGAGAAACGGGAGGAAAATGAATGACGAGGAACAAGCCAGGAACAACTGCTCAGAATGATTGCTGTGAAATCTGAGCCCAGGTCTGGGGTGTCTGTTTTTCCATTGCCCCTGTGTGGTGCCATGTATCCACTGGCGAGTCATGGTACTTCACAGTTGTCCTGATAATGGCATTTTTCAAGAGATGTAGGCGAAGCAGACAGTCCCTATGCCTATGGCAGCCATTAACTCCTTGTGGGCCACCAGATGAACACTAAGCAGACAGGAAACTGAAAGATTCAAAAGATATGCAATCCTCATGAGACACAATGGGCCATATCCTACCTCATGTTTTGTTTCCTATGCCCTCTCAGAAACAAAACCCTACTTACATATTAGCAGACGAATATGGTCCTGAGGACTGTTCCTAGCAGGAGAAGAGAAATGTTCATCTCACATCTCAGAATCCCACATTTGGTTAACCTTTAGTGAACTACACCTTACTCAGCTACTGCATCAACACCACAGCACTAATGTGCAAGCAGCCGACTGGGCTGAATGGTTGTTAGCAAATGCAAGGGCTCTGCACAGTTCTACAGCAGGAGGCATCTCAGAGCTGCTGAGAAGTAAGGAGAGGAAAATCACAGGAAGAAATAGGAGTAATAGCCAGACCTGTTTCTCCATTGTTTTGTTTTATCAGGTGATAGTAATATTTGGAGCAGGCTGAAGAAAATAAAATATGTTCCTTTTAAAGCTTTACAGATTTGAGCAGTTTCTGCAATAATTTCACTTAGGAAAAAAACCAAACAAAAAAAAAAAAAAACTGTTCTGATGATGTAAAAAAATTCTATTGCTGCATTTTCAGAATGAATCATTCTGAATTTCCACTTAAAAAAAAAAAAGCCAAATTTTTTTTAATTCGAGTATTAAACATTAAGTTTTGAATGCCCTGAAATTATGACTTTTTAATTATTTCACTTTGAGGAGCAATTGAAAATAATTTAACTTTTACTCAAAGTCAAAACTAAATTTTGGAATTTCTTTTTTCTAGATAGTGATAATGCTGCAAAAAGGGAAATGTTGTCAAAACCTGATGAATAGAAGAACAGAGCAGTTGTGCCTCTGAAGTTTAATCAGTGGAGAACCATTCAAGTACGGATATGAGACCTGCTGAAACTTGTTTTCCAGGATAATGAGATATACAGAAGGGAACTTAGATTTGTTTCAGTGAAAAAAATTATTAATCTGGTCACATTTTATGGCAAACTCAGTCTCAGTTTTGGGTTACGTATGATAACTTGTTGGAAGTTTATGTGAAAGCAAATTTTGCATTACAAATGCTCTGGTTTCTAACCCCAGAGGTTAAAATTTGTTCCCTCTGTGTGGAATTTATTCAGGTCTGAATTAATTCCTGTTCTTGTTTTTCCACTTGTCCCTTCATCTTCCTCTAGAACCCTTTTATGATAGAGCTTTCTGATACTGGTGCATTTCCCATATCTGGGTAAAAGAACCTCTTCACCTATCTACAGCCTTCTGGAGGAGACTCTCTCTCTTTATTTGCCTACATTACTCTCCGTCTCTTTCCATATGTAAGTTAAAAACCAAAAATCTTGGTTGTTTGACTTTATCGCTTTTCTCTTAATCCAACTAATTATTTTTTTTCTGTAAATAAGTGATTTAACACAGTAAAGCCTACTGGAGTAGCCTTTATATGATAGGAATTATAAAAAATGAAGTTAAATATTGTGTTGTGAATGATGATAGTTGAAAAGACTCATTTGCCTAGCTTCTTCCTCTCAACCTCTGTTCCTTTATAATCAGAGAATGGAGTGTGCTTAAGGAAAACAAGATTCATTTCCTTTAAAACCTCTAAGTTAATTCATTGTTATGTTTGTTATTGTGGTTTCTTTGAGAGGCAAGTCAGGTGCATAACAGTGTGGGCACTCCTGAAGCAAAGTGTTTCCAGAGCAGTAACTGGATTGGTGGCTGTTTTCTGTCAACTCTTCCATCCCAACTCTTCCTCTTTCCTCTTCCTCTTTCTGCTTGGGCTATGCCAAAATGTGTGACACCTACCACAGCAGGAAAAAAAATTATTTTGCCACACTGTGAAATTTGACTGTTCTGAGAGTGTTATTAAATATGGCTGCACTGTGTATTGCACACACCTTAAAGCCCTCAGTCAAATTCAGACTGAACGGCCAGCTGCACAGTGTAAACACAAAGCAATACTGGGTATTGATATCATTTAGCCCAAGTACAACTGAGAGCTGTGGATAGCATGTACTTGGGTTACACAATGCAGCCAAGAACCCCACCTTTCAGGCAGTGACAATGGATGTATGAGGACAAGTGTGCAGTCCAAGTGCACTCTGCCTGGCTCAGCCCCTCATTCTCCATACAGCCATGCAAACTGAGGTGAGATTTGCATATCAGACCATGCTTTTCCACCGCATCTCCAAAGTAAAGGGGAAGCAATACAGTGGCAATAGTTTTGACTGTCCTTTCATCAGCTCACACAGAGTGGGCAGATGATTAGGCCAGGTCTAGCTTGGTGCAGCTTGTATGTACAGAAGCTGCTGCATGTACACTTCAAACTGGAATAGGGTAGATTTAGGTTACACATTAAGAAGTAATTCTTCCCCATGAAGATGGTGAGACACTGGAATAAGTTGCCCAGGGAAGCTGTGGATGCCCTGTCACTGGAAGTGTTCAAGGCCAGATTTGATGGGGCTTGGAGGAACCTGTTCCAGAGGGAGGTATCCCTGCTCATGAAGAGGGTTTGGAACTAGATGACCTTTAAAGTCCCTTCCAACCCAAACCATTCTATGTTCCTATGATTCTATTATCAGAGAAAACAGCTGTATATACAGTACCCTTTACACCAGTATGTTGTGTCTGTGCATAAGTCCTCCAGAAATCAGACAAATCCAAAAAAAGATATAAATTCTGATGCTAAAAATCTGCCATCCAAAAATCTGAGTCTTCTAATAAGTTAAAAAAATCAGTCTTCGTTTTTAAAAGCATAATCAGCCGTGTGTGTTAACTAAATAGGTCTCCAAGATCTTGTCACTAGCCAGACTAATAATCCAGTATTCTTTCAACAGTCTTCACAATAATGGACATATTTTCAGCTTTCTCAGGTCGGGCAACTTATCAAAGAGAACTATTGTGGCTCCATGCAGAGCTGCAAGTGATTCTTAGCAGCTTACGCTACAGTACATCATGCAGGGACTTGTGCTACATTCCCCTGGATTATGGACTTCATCAGAGTCTTTGAAATGAAGTAGCTATCCAATCTATGCAGGGATCTTAAAGGCAGCTAAAACTTTATTGACATTGGAGAACTGCACGCATTTATTTATTAAGTAAGAAAATGTCGTATACACATGCACAAGGGCACATGCAGACACATATGGCATCAGAGTACATGTGGATAAGGAAATCTGTGACATTATCACCTGAAATGGAAGAGGCAAGGGAAAGAGTCTTCTATACCCACACTTATTTTACCCCTGTTTTTCATTACGTGGATAACCTTAGAGCAGTCCTTGTTAGCATTTAGAAAAAGGGAAAAATCTAGCCTCCTGCAGAGGAGCTATTATTGCTAGAATGTACTAGCATTATCTTGCTTATGGGGGGGCATATTGTTTATGCAGTCTATTTATCAGTGTAGGAATATATCTACCAATATAGCAATATCTCTGCAGTAATGGCATACAAGAATAAAAGAGTTTTCATGAATAGAGAGTTCCTGCCTGTAGCATGTACATCTGAGATACTAAAGGATTATTTACCTATCATTAAGATATGGATTTTTTTATCTAGACCAGTTTTTCTTGCAGCAGAAATCATATTAAACTCTCTAGCTATTATATCTAACATCCATTGGGCAGCTTTTCATTCTGGGTAACCTAATATAAATGAAGAAAATAAATCCACGACAATTTGTTGAGCCGTCTTTTTCCCCCTCCCCCCTCCTTTTTTTCCTGAATTAAATTCAAATAATAAAATCCAAGGGTTGCATTTCACTCACATCCGCTTCAATTAACGTGCATGACAATGTATGAAATTTTTAATGGAAGAAAATAGCTAAAACACAATATTTTTACACCATTGTGTAGGGTAAAAATGCTGCATGCAACACAATGTGCTTATATGTTATACAGCGTTCAGATGGGCTTTAAAATTCAGTGTAAGCCTTTCCAGTGTTCCCTTTATCTCCTATTTTTCCATTACAGGATGTTTTAAAAGAGGTTTTAGTGTTTTTTATTTACTGAAATATTGAAATATTGTTCTATAATATTGTTTTAGGAAGTGTTTCCTTGTTGGAAGTGACCAGGACTAATAGTAACAAAAGCATTAATAACAATAGTCATATAATATCTGAAGAGTGCAGCCAGTCAAGAGATTCTGAAGCAGTATTTTTTTTTTTTTTTCTCTAAGTAATGGGTTTCCATTGAATAGTAAATGCTTTCTTTCTTTTTTTTAAAATTTATTTTTTGTTTAAAATTTCCTATTTCTGCTAAAAGACTAAGGCTAGTTTTGATACTGACTGAATAATTTCAAGGGAAAAATGTAAACACTGGAAAAAGTCAGTTTACTAATATTTTTCACAATAAAGAAAAATATTTTCTGACAGCATTATGTGAAGAGTAGGTGTAAAAATTGATTGCATTAATCCATTAACTATGTGCAAATCATCTCATTTACATAGCCTTTCTGGTACTCCAGTTTAATGCATCCCCCACCTATTCAAGGATGCCTACATTTCTTTTTCACTCTAGTGTGTCAAAAAGGCCCTGATGACACACAGCCATCATACCTGATTATTTATCACATTCTGCCTTCCTTCTGAAGCTCCTGGTGTTTGACATCTCAGAGTAGCAATGGGGGACAATGAAGATGATGCTCCCCTCTTGCTGCACCCAAGAAATTTGTAGCTATTAAAAAACAAAATTGCCAGTTCTGCTGTCCCTGCTTAGCTTGGCTGAAGAATGGTCCTGTGCCATATAAAGGAATCAGTCTCTGTACTTTTATGTTATTGGAGCAAGAAGAGGTTGTAATTATAGTCAGAGTTAGAAGCCAGTAACTGTTCTTTCAATTGAAGAAGATGGAAGATGGTACCTTATTTGTGCACTCAACCCTTTTGGCTTCTTCTGGAACAACAGTTCTAATGCCTTATGTGTTTTGAGTAAGAAATACAGACCATGTACTTCCTGAGAACAGATGAACTGTGCAGACATTACAGGAGAAAAAGGAGACCTGACAATCAAGGGTTGAACCACAGTGGTACACAGAAGCTCAAATTAATTTTCCCTTCAGTTACTGGAAAGGCCTGTTTTTCCTTTATTGACCCTTCTTCATCCTAATCTCTTTTTCTTTTGTAATATATTTAAGAGAATTAAGTGCTCCCAATAAGGTTGAATTAGGAATATTAGAGACTCCACTGATTTAAGAGCATGTGTTAACCTAAGGTTATCTTATCCCAAAGCTTTCCTGCAATACAGTCATATCTCTTACAAAACCTAAACACTGCTAAGATACTTAAACAGTCACAGTCAAGTCTTCTGTTCTACTTTTATAGATGCATAATACACTTACAATGATACTATGTTTATTCATTCTGTTTATTGGTTTGAACATGATTTTAAATGTGTAACATAAAAATAGGTTTTCAAGTTTAATTGCAGTGTCAACCCCATCATGCTCATCTTTATCTCTGACCGCTTTTACTTCCAGACTAGCATTTTTTATAGGATATTCACACATAATAAAGCATCCAAACAACTTTTGCACATCATCTTCAATGAATTCAGAGAATGCAACAGTTTGCACACTCCTCTACACACATTTTATTACTCCCACTTTCATTCTACAAGGCTGAAGCGAATCATGTCATAAATATCTGTCTTGCACTCATGAGCTTGATGTACTATTTTCTTCTAAGATCCTCTCTCTACTCTAACTTAAAAAATCTGGCAAAAAGTATTCCACATTCCATTTTCACACTTTTAGCAAAATTTCAAAATGTTGCAGAAAATCCTGATCCAAAACTGACAACATCATTCAATCATAAGGTGCTATTTTTAGATAATCAGGGAATTATTATATACCATAAATATATAAGAACAGGTTCAAAGCTGGTATAAAATAGACACGAAAAGAAATGTATGTGTGACAGTTTAGAGCTATTGAAGTTCTGGTCCAGAGAACATGGTGTTGAAAGATTTCTGTAGCACTTTATCCTTTTCAGACCCTACCTACCTAGCTGTATTCGTCAGCTACATGTCAACTTACCTTACTTACAAGTATGCACATGTAAATATTCCCTGGGCTCAAATTGAATCTGTATGTAGCTGTGTGGATAATATTGTGTGTGTGTAAATCATTGTGGTATTTGTTATCTCCATTGGCTTATAGTGGCCACAAAACTGAAGATAGTAGTATTCTGAGTAGTATTCTGAGCTGGCCAAACCTACTGTTCAAAATCAGCTCCTGGCCTCCCCCATCCCGAGATATCTTGTCACAGTATAAGGTCATTGTGTTACCATTTGTAATTTGATGCTATTGGGATATGAAAATATACAAGTGGCTGTGTAGTAATATGCTCCTTTTGCCATCTCCTTTCTTCAAATGCTTTTTTTTTAAGCCATTTTATCACTGATGATAGATGTGAGAGTTGGTCATTGACAACAGAGGATACCATACCCATCTTGTGGTCAGATTCAGTTTTAAACTTTAAGCATGAAACTAAAACAGCTCCGTAATTCAGGTTTTTTGTTTTTGTTTTTTTCATTCCATAGCCCAATATTTCTGCAGATTGTTCTCAGCAGATTTTTGGCCTTAAGTAGTGGCATGTGGCACAAACTGACTTGTGAGATTTTTTTGTGCTTTGGATGTCGGAGGTCTTGTGAGATCATCTGTTTTCCCCTAAGATTCCTGCCATCTTGGGCCAAACCCTCATGAGAATAATTTTCTTGGAACATTTTTTCAATATGAAAACCAATGTGAGGAAAATAGGCCTATTTTGGTTTTGGATCTACCCTACAAAACCCCAATATTTACTTAAATATACATATTCTGACCTGAAGGCTCCTTGCTCCCTTAAAATTCAAAAAAGGGGTTCCAATTTCAAGATAAATTCTAAGGTTCTTGAAACAGATTCTGAATTAAATAATATCCCATTATTACTTTCTAGGCTTCATGAGCTGTTTTTTCTTTTCACTGTTTTTTTGGTTTTTTTTTGGGGGGGGGGTTTAAGAGCTAAATATTATATAGGAATTAACATAACTGTACCTGCCTGTGTTACATAATGTTTGACACTCCCTACCACCCAAAAGCAAATAAAATGTTTTTATTTCTACCTATTATTTTTAGTTATTATTTATTACAAGCAAATGATAGAAAGACATTGAAAGCTTTTGAGGAAAGACAACAGAAAAATGACAGTAGATCATTCCTGATGAGACAGAAGAAGCTAACGCCGCAAGAGGTATAATTCGTCAAGATTTAAAATTGTTTTTTAATGGAATATGCAACGTATATAGCTAACAAGACTATTTCAGTGTAATCTTACTCTAAAAAACAGGTTTTGGAGTCTAAGTAGAAATTAGGCCAATCTTTGAGTATTTTTAAAAGGAGGAATTTTATTTGTCTCTGGGAGATGTTATTTTCTGTAACTACTTATTACAGAACTTTTCTCTTTAAATTAGCTGCTGCATACAAATGCATTGAATTATCTAGACACTCACCTGATCCATAAGTTCATTATTCAGATTTCTACATAACAGGGAAATCTTGATAAGATAACCAGCTGAGAACAACTGTTGCTTTTCTACCCAACCTGCTTAGGACTTCTATACTGAAGATGGCCAACTTGCCTTTTGAGCCTCATTTGGCTTCAGGTGTACCTTCAGTGCTGGGTCTCCCTCCTCTGGCAGCAGACATGTGCAACCTGACATTAAGGGTCTTCTGTAAGCTAAGCCCTCAGCTGCAGGTGAGAGCATCCTCATTGAGCAGACCCTGCTCACTGGAGGAAGAAGACCAGTGTCAGTGTCAGTTTTGCTCTCTCATCAGTTCCCAGTTCTTCCTTCATGCTTTGGGTCTCCAATAGTTGCAGCTTGGGCCATGTGAAAAACACAAGAAAGCTTTTTGTGTCAGGAAAGTTAAAATCTTTCTTCTAAGCCATAATTACCAACAGTCTCAGGCATTGTTCTGTAATGACTCTTTGTGATTTAACCTACAACGAAGCACATTTAAGAACAGTAAGTATTTAAGCACATATAGAAAAGTATTGTTATGTTTTGTGTGTTTTTCTTCTAATTCTAGAATTTGGTTTTCTTCAACTGATATAAATCTGAAGGCAAGAATGCATTCTAGATACACAAGTGTATGCAATATGGACACCAAACAATTAATCTATATATGTATAGATAAAAAGAAGAAGAAATAATTGTATATAGGCAGTGGATAAGAGAGGCAGAAGACAAAAGGCAAGGTAGAAGTCAAACATGAACAAAAGAGAATATGAAAAGACTATTGTGTTATGTTAATAATATGTGAAATTAAAGTACATTTAAGATTTTCAGATGTAAGAGACTATGTACATACAAAGCTTTTTTTTTCTTTTTTTCCTAAAATTTAAATTGAGTTGATGCAGTCTAAAAGCAGCTTCTAAATATGATTATATGAGACTTTGGACACAATTTCTGCCAGGTAGTATGAATTTAAATGTATTCCTGTGTTATTAAAAGCAACCAACAGTGTGAAACTGCTGTATTATTAACACATTACATTAACCTTAATAGTTAATCCAGTATTCATATTCATATTGTGGGCTTTTCTTGTAAGAGAGAGTAACAGCTTTCTAAATGCTTTTAAGATTTCCAGGAATAAAATTAAAGCATGTTTAAGTACTTGTTGGAAATTGTGTGCAGAATTATGAATAAGGGAGTTATTGCATTGTATCAGGACCCTGATTCAGCTGAGAAATAAATTATGTAAACAACACAATGTGTATGCATGTCTACAGATGTATATCAGTATCACCTATATCTATGTACACAAATATCCTTATTCTTTCCTGTCAGTCTGGGATGTGTTATACTGGAGATGCTGAACCTTTCAAAATAGATGCAAGGCATTTATTTTGAGTTGTTTCAGAATTCAGATGCAAAACAAAAACTGGATAAATACCTTATTACATTTTCTTAACAATCTGCTTTCTGATAAATTGTTATGGAGCAATGTTTCATTCTTCTCTATGAAGTTAGACTCTGAATGGTTATGTGGGAAAAGAATGTTAGGGAAAGAAGTCAATTCAGAGTAAAGTATCCTAAGTGAGATTTGTTGGAGTGGATGCAGTGCCTACACTTAAAGTGAGGGAGTCCAGCAGTGGTGGAAGACAGGAGGACAGATGCCAGGCAGAGGCTGTAAGGACAGCCCTGCCGCTGCCCCTCAGTTCTGAAGGGAGTTGTGCTGGAGCTACACTCAGGCCCCACATTCAGCTTGGCTGCAGGTTCAGATTGGATTTCCTCTCTGCAGCTGCTTCACACTCCACTTGCTCACAATCCAAACATCTGGGTTTAATGTGAGTGGAGTGGATTTCAAGCTTAATTCTCTTTGTCTCTTGAGTGTGTGACTATATGACTATATGTGTGTGTGTGAAGTAATCTTTCTAGAATACTTTATTTCTTTCCAAAATCTTTCCTTACTTTTACATCTTTACAGCTCATTGTGACATGAGGTAAATTAGCAGTAAAGATCCTTCTGTCCTGTCCTGTCTCCTGCTCTGCTTTCAGGATATACTTTTATTTGTATTGTCCAGAAAACAGATTGAAGACTTAAATAATGAAATACTGCTTGCCATCAATATTTTTTTGCAACTTTTTCTAATGTAGGTAGCAAAAAAAAAAAAAAAAAAAAAAAAAAAGAGTAAGTAGGGAAAAAAATCATTTATGGCATAATAAAGATTGATTTTTGAGTTCTGTCTCTTGGCAGGGTCTATATCTTGCTCTCTATTTATGATGTCCTACGTCTTATATAGATTGGGCACAATATTAAATTTCATATGGGAGAATGGGAGAAAAAGTATTAAAAAAAAAATAATCAGATTGTAAATAGCTCGTTTGCTTATCATGCCTCCCAGTTTGATTATGGTAGGTTCCGGAGACCACAGGTGGAGGATACTGAATTATAGCAAATAAAAGACTAAAACATAACAAAGCTACCTGAGGGTTTGGCTGAAGTCCCTGTGCAAACTGTGATTAACTGAATACCTGCCCTGGAATGCTGGTTTGGCAAGAGGTTATACACACATGAATGAATCTGTCTGCATACTTAGACACTGCAGTTAAACTTCTTTCTCATAAAAAAAATGGGTGCTATTTCCAGAGTTGTTGAATACAGTTTGACTCTGTTTGCCTGTTTTTATTTCAGCTCTCCATCCTCAGAACAAAAGTGAGGTGACAAGTGCCCTACACATGCAAGAGAGAATAAGGAGAAAAAGGGAAGAAGCAGCCAAGGCAGCAAGGACATGTTTGGCTGCATGGGAGGAGCTAGATAAACTTTGTCACTAAAAATAGCTAGTGTAAAGTGATGAAGGTCTATTGATGTAAATTCACCTGTGCTTATATCCCAAAGTCAACAAGACCAGCAGTTAAGAATCAGCTGCATATTCATGGCACTAATAATACTTTGAATATAATTATACATTGTATATAATTATAACGCATACAATGGATTAAATATAAAACCAACATTTTCAGAAGAACCTAAGGGAGCTGAAAGTCAGTGGTTTGTGAGCACCTGGGGGTTTGTCTATGTGGAAAACCAGACCAGCACACCGATAAAAGTCTGTTTCTGCTGTAGTTATGGGATCAGTGCAGACACACCCTTATGCTCCCAGGCCCCTTTTAAAATCCTAGATATAAATTACATTTCAGACTACTGTAAATTAATCCTGGGGGTAGTTGATGGGCTTAGGAAGGCTAGACAATGATTAGTGGCTATTAGACTGGTTTCTACGTGATCTAAAGCTGCATATAATGGTGTGAGGCACAGTACAGTCACAGGGGAAAAGTCATTGCTTGCTATGAAAAAGATTACATTCTGACTCTATTTCCTGGCATTTTATTTTTATTATTTTCCATGTATGTTCCGTATGTTACTAAAAATTTGATCCTGGACATTAGCCCAACGTCTACAAGATAAATGAAACCCATTTTACTCTATTTCCCTTCTTCCAGTGGAGAGGGCTAGAGTGTATCTAAACATTTTTTTTTTTTTTTTTTTTTTTTAGATACATTTCCAGCTGGAAACATGATAGCAAATGTGCCCTGCACAGAAAAACACACTATGGTTCTAGCTACATCTGGCTCATGTGCTGTGAGATGGCTCAAAGTTTCCTCTGCTTTTCCTTATGTAGCCATGCTATGCATGAACTTGCAGTGGAGAGGGACCTCGCCCTTGATTTCTAATCAAGTCATGAGCTCATCTATGCTCTAAAAGAGTCTATTGTCCAAATCTTGTTGGTTTTTCTCCAGGAAAGTTTTGCCAGTATGTGGAGAACTGGCTGCAAACAAAGTTTTTCCTCTCGTAACTAGACTTTATTCCTGACCCTTCCCTAATTTGAATAATTTTATTTCCTCACCTTTTTTTCCTAATTTTCCTAGAAATTCAAGTCTTCTTAGCAGCAATTATTTCTGCCATGCAAGCATAATGAGGAGTCTGATACCTGCTGCTATCAGGGCATTGAAAGGAAACTTTTCCTCAAAGCTGTTGCATTAGAAAAAGAAAACATAATTTATTTTACCATAATTCTTTTTTTCCATGTCTGGTGGAAGCAGTAAGTATGGGTATTTTTGGCCTATGATGGGGACATTGGTTGTGTGACTGTTTAGTGATGTCAACAGGATGATCTCCTTGACAGTTATGCTTAAATTCAGCCTCATTAGGAGGTCACTGTGTTCATGTGACAGCTACTGGGGGAAGAATTTTGTTCTGCATATCTCATCCAGAAACACCCCAAACTCTGTGTACCACTGTGATTATTTTTATTATTATTATTAGATTTTCATAAAGATCCCTGAACATCTTTCATCTTTTATTACAATGAAATCTCCCATATAGGTGCATACCATTCCTAGTCTATGCATACAATTGCCCACTATACACGATAAACCCCCATACAGCAATTAAATTCAGAGACTTGGTGGAAAATAGCCAGTTTGTTTTGCTTCTACTTGTTTTGAGAAAAAGAATCCCCCCTCCTTCATCTGAATAGGCAAGATTGACATAAAAAAGTACTTCAAGAGCTGAACTTGTCTACTGAACACAAATACAGTGAATTTCTGTATATCTTTAAATGTTTTATATGTCCTAGTCATATATAATTTATTGTGTTGTGAAGCTGAGCCCTTCTTTGAATGAAAATTTTACTGTCAGAGCCTGGGGTACTTTAGTTTGATGATTTAAAACTCCCGATGTGCTCGTAGCAAATAGCACTTTTATTACAGCATGTTTGTCCAAGAGGTCAACTTTTAGCACAGCAGGATTTCTTGCCACTGCAGAATTATTTCTAGCAGCAAGACATCTCCCATATTAATTCATCTGGTGCTGAATGCAGTAGCCACTGCTGTCTTAGAGGCTCATTAGACTGGACCTGTCATGCACAAGAAAAGGGTGGAAGCTTCACCTTTTCTTGTGCAAGCACCTTTGCTAGCAGATTATACAGCATGTTAAATGCTGTATGCCTGCTTATACCCCTTTGGTTTTAAGATTCCCATTAATAGTTTTGCTCCAGTATTTCATTTCCTCAGAGATGATGGTGAATATAAGCTGCCTTGTGATGATGCTAAATTCATTTCTGAGATGAGTAAAAGTGACTAAAATGATGTGCATATTTCCTGTGAAATATTGTATACCGAACAGGTCCTAGATTAAAAGACAAGCTTGACTTTAAAGGTAATGTGATTAATTTCCTCAGCCAAAACCAGCTAGATAGTTTTCATGCTTAGGATGATACAGTATAGATGCCCTATTTACACCCATTTACAGTTTCCATCCCTTTGCCGTTAGCCCCTGCTGAGCCTATTAAGTTGGTATCAAGTCAACTTGTCCCTTAGTGATAGTACACAAACTCTCAGAGTGCTGCAGAATTCTGCATCTGTCCTCTTACCTGTCACTTCAGCCTCCTTTTACTGATGTTAAAAGAAATCTTTACTGTCAGTCATATAACCAATTCACTTTGTTCACAGGCTGTGACAACCTTGTTGTGTTTCTCCTACCACAGAACTGACTTCTGTGAATTAGTATTCTCAAAATTTAGACTAGCTCATTAGTCTGAATAAATTTGAAAGGCTGCTGCTCACATTTTTTTTTTTTTAAATATAGCTTGGCTTCCCTTCGATATAATTTAGGAATCTTTAGGGAAAAAAAAAAAAAGAAAAAAACCCCCAAACAAACCACCACCCAGCTCCCAACTGTTCACTTATGATTTCAGAGCTAAATGGTCTTTCAGTGGCTTCATTTGAGATAAAATAAAATAAATCAAAACTTCTAAGTTATCACTCTCCCTTTTTCCCCCCTTTATTTTGTTATAATTTGGTTACTCTTCCAGAAAAGAAAGAATTTCAAATGCCAATATTAGTCATTTTTATGGTTGAATATGTCCACCAGAACAGCTTGTTTCCACATTATCACAGAAAATTTAGATTAACCTTTCTCCCTCAACTAATCAAATCTAACCCCACCTTCAATTTCTGTACATGAAGGACATTTTTCCCCTTAAAAATGTCTTAGGATTAAGCAAAGAAACCCCCATTATTACTCTCATTTTCAAAGTCCTACCAGCTACAACACTTAGTTCTCTTCTTTCATGAAATCATGAAGGTATTTTCACTCAATCATGTCATGCTGCAGTTAATAAATGTAAGGCATTGTAATTCATTTTTCATTTCTGTGCAAGGGTTGAAGATTGGCTAGTGGTAGACAAGAGGGCATGACAGGAGATGAATCTGGTCTTGCTCAGCATGGATCTCATACGATGCAGCAATATGCAATCACAGAGTACTGAATAGTTCAATGTATTGAGTGCATTGGTGTTCTGCCCTCTTTCTCAGCACTGTCCTGAAGAAAACTCTCAGGCATTGGCAGTCAGATGGAATCACGACACTGTTTTGAATTGTATCAGCTTTCCCAGACATTATTTTTAGGAAACCATAAAGGCAAGGAAATGGCTTTCCAGAAACAATAAGCTATAGAAAATTTTATATCAGTACTTTTAACAGAAGGATTTAAATGTTTTATAAATAAATTAAGCATAGAAGGAAACAATGATGACATGCACTTTCAGGATGGAAAATGAAGTAAAGGGGAACAAGTCTCTTTCATTCAAATTTCTTTCTTAGTGCTGAAATTCTGCAGATTCCACTGATGTCCCTGCCAAGTTATCCTGACAATGCAAAAATCCAGCCTAAAATCCAGAGAGGTTAAATAATTCAACTAAGGTCATACCACCAGCTCCTGAGCTTCAGAGTGGAGAACAGAGGTCCTCAGAGTTTCTCCTAAAAGGGGCTAATAAGATTTTCACTATTAGCTATAAAATAAAAATATTAAAATGTCTTTGCATTAACATTAGCACCTTAAAACTAAAATTGAGAGAGCTTGGCCAGAGAGGTCTGATAACTGACTACAGTGTCAGGGTAGGAAAATATAAATCAATTGTGTGAAATGAGCCTTTGCTACAGACTAGAGAAGTTTGGCTATGTCTCATGGAAATGGAGAATTACACTAGACATTAAGGGAACCAGAGATACTCTCAAGAGTTCAGGGTGGATATAACTGTGCAATAGAGCAGAACAGATTAAAAATCCCAACCCAAGGAAGCATTAATATATAAAACTGCAGGAGAAAGCCATGATGTGATAGAAATAATGTGATGGTGCTCTAAGTATGTATTGCTACATTTGGAGTCTTCCTTTCTTGCATTTTCAATTGTTTTCTCAACTCTTCCTCCAGCGTGTGACAACATTGTTGCTTCTTCTCTCAATATCAATGGCTTCTTTTGACGCCAACAACTCATTGTGCCAGACTCAGATACTCAGATATCCAGTGATTCCTAACTTGGCTTCAGAGCACAGTAGAGGTCAGTCATGTGGAATACAAATGTTTTCATATTTACAAGTTGCTTTTCTTCAGACCTACAGAAAGTTCTGTCCTGGAAGATACAGCCAGAAACAGCACAAGGTGATACCTTCTTTTTGGGTATCACAATGTGACAACTCTGCCCTTTCGAGTGATGTCTGTTGAAGATTAAAGCATTGTTTGCTTTCTTAAGAATATTGCATAAAAAAGTAGGTAAAACTCACTGTTCAATCCTATAAATTATTATCTTCCTTTAAAAAAGAAATACAGAATCTCTTTCCACCCACTCTTGATATTACACCTACCATTTTCTTCCTGCTTTGCCCTTATGTTATTCCCACATACTCTTAAGCATTTGCTTCTCAAGATCTCAGAGGCACTGTCCTCTTCTTCACATATTAGGTATTTAATCCTTCAGTCTAGTCAGAATAGTGGGCATGAAATCTAACAGGGAAGTTGCTGAAAATCACTGGAATACACCAGAGTTTTCCTGTCTTCTCTCATCTTAAAACACCATTAGAGAGCTAGGTGAAAATGTGTGCATGCATGTACACACAGAGAGAGAGGCTGTACATGAGTACAAGAGCATTTATGTAAAGGCTTGGGAAAGATGATGATACTGAATTGGCTGTAACAACTGTATTTGCTCCATTTTTAATTTTTTTTTTTTGTTGTTGCCACTTCTTGTTCTTAGTTATAGACATTTCCTTTCTGACTATAATTCTCTTAATCTCTGGCTGCCATCCCCTAGTAAAATTCTGGACATCACCACAACAGCTGTTTGAGAGTGGATGCAATTTGTCTCTGCATATCAAGCCAAAGGGATCTACAGATTTCTTTGTTGTAGCTGCAGTCATATCAAGGCCGAGAGATTCTGGGAAACACCTCTATTTTATTTTATTTTATTTTATATTTTATTTTATTTATTTTATTTTATTTTGTTTTATTTTATTTTATTTATTTTATATTTTATTTTATTGCCTTATACAGTGTTCTGTGATTGATTTATTTTACTTTAGTTTTTATCCTTAGTTTTTTGTCTTTCCCTCTTCCTTTCTCTTCCCATTTTCTCTCTTTTTATTTCATGGCCAGTTACTCTGTTTTTCTCTAACACACACACTTTTATAAGAAGAAAGGCACATACAAAGAACTTGCAGAAGAAAACTAGAAAACTGAGCCAATTTTCCTGGTAACTACCAAAAGCAAGTGAAAATGACAAACGGATTGACTACAGTGGATTGATTGATACTGATTTATAGCTGAAAATTGGATCAAGTGCGTCCACATGAACTTTCTCTAGGGACTAAAGCAGAGGCAGACTGCCTCTGTCAGCATTCCTGTACAGTGAAGCTAACTCATCCCCACACCTCTCTCTTTCTAGCCTGTCTTCTGCCTTCTGCTTAAAGAAAGATAGCTGTTAAAATACAGCTGTTTGCTTCCTTATCCCAGGCACACAGAATGATTTTGAGGCCACAAATAGCTTATGCTTTACCATGCAATACTGCTCAATTTTCTGTATGTTCTGGGGCCACTGCTCAACTGTGTGTACACGCACCTTCCCCTTCACATCCCTGTGTCTGCCAGGGATGCTCAGATAGTTTTGCAAATCAGCTTCCTCCTACTTGCACCCTGGATCTTACTGATACTTATTGCTGAATAGCAAAGGAGAACTAGCAGCATCTATTTATCTTAAAAGTGACCTGGAAATCTTTGTTTATGATGATACTGTTATTCACACACTAGTATGTGTTCCAATTGCTCTTTTTAGGACACTTGAGTGAATGGGACTTGTAGGGAGTGCCCTTGTTTAAATCTGATACCTTAGTTAATTAATTCTGGAGCTAAGCAGACTAATAATTAGAAGCCTCAGCATGTCCTAACCCAGCTGGTCTTCCAGAGGTACTTTAAGATATCCACAGAAGGAAAAAAAAAAGGAGAAAGTTACAAAACCTGCTGCTGCAAGTTTCTAAACTTGGAGAAAGTAGGAAAAGGATCAGTTAATTACTGTAGTAAACGGTTGCTTATAGAACATTACAAAGTGATTTAGTGGAGGGTGCTGAGACATATTATATAAATATTATTAGCAGGGCTGGACAAGATGATCCTTGGTTGGTCCCTTCCAACTTAACATTCTATGATTCTATGAATTGACTAAATATATCTGTACCATGAAAAAAAAAATGGGAGACAGTTTACATTATACCAACAGAGTAGGAGCCCCCATTTAGCTGGACTCACATGACTTTTGTTTCCAGAGAGAGTTCCAAGAGAGACTGTTGCCAGTCCATGGCAGGGGTTGTTTCTGTGCTGTCCCATAGTGAGCAGTCTCCATGGCTACCTCACCTCACCAGTGCTCAGGGACGGTTCTGAGCTAAACTCAAATTGCCCTTCTCAGGTAAAAGGATTGGAAAGCCCTGAATTTGAATAAATACTTTCCTTTATGCCACTTTATTTTAGGCCAAGTCTGACAACCTCCAGATGCGTCTTTTGCTCTTTCTGGGTAGTTTTGGGGCTGAAGATGAAGAGACAACAGAGTCCTGCTTACAATGTTTCCCATGGTACTTCGTGGTAAATTGTAGATGTTGCTTATTGACAGGGCAGATGGATTTGGTGGGCATTACAGCTGCCATAACCTGAATCTATGTTTGGCTGATGTATGACAATAAGGAACAAATTCAGAAGAAAATATTAAGTTTCACGCCAGGAGCGAACTTGCTCAGACAAGTGTTATCATTCTGAATATACAGCCAGAAAGTGGTTGCTTGCTCAAGGTCTTTCAAAGAAGCTCTGATGGGATAAAAAAACTAAACCTTAAGATCTGTGTTAAGTGTTGTAAAATTAGATGTTTCATTGTCCTTTAGTCCAATCACATTAATGAGATACCAATACCAATGCAAAAGCTTGTTACTGTAAGCAAGTGGGCTCATTAAGTGAGCTCTTGAGTGTTCATAAAGTCCATGGAAATTCAGACACTGCCTTCATCAAACTGAATTGAGCCCCAAATATGAACTTAAATTATTTTAAGTGTATTAAGTTAAAGGGCTTAATAGTTCTAAAAAATCGAGTTCCACTGGGTAACAGCAATCATTGGACAATTAGTTTTTGTATCATAATAGACGGCAATGCTCCCCAGGAGTAACAAAGTGGCAAACTTTAAAAAGGGCAGATTTTAAAACTATGAGGAAAATGGTTAACAGCAGGCTGAAGGGCAAAGTAAAAAACTTTAAAACCACAAAAACAGCCTGGAGGCTATTCAAGAACATTGTGTTAGAGGCACAGATGGTTTGTGTATCATTGAGAACAAAAACAAAGTAAAATTGTGAGAATAAAACTATGGATAAGCAGAGAAGAACAGGGCTTTATTGAGGCTAAAAAGGCATCTTTTAAAAGCAGAAAGGTTTCCTGAACAACCTAACCAGATCAGGCCATCACTTATGATGGTGAAAAGAAAGTAATGATAAGAGTCGTAAGGAAGTGGTCAGCTAAAGGTAATGAGGACCTACTGAACAGAGGCACAGAGACATACATACTTGTAACATGATTCCGGGGCATTATAGTTTACCACAGAAATGTCACACTGTCTTGTTAAGATTCCCTGGAATTCCCACTCTTTTTTTTTAAGAAAAGTGCCTATTATTCAAATAGAGAGATGAAACTAGGCAGAAGACAAAACAAAATAATTCTGCAAAATGTTAGTCTAGCCACAAGGTTCTTGCCCTGACTGTCTCCTATCTCATCCATCTTCCTCTCTGGGCAGGCTGCCTCTGGCTTCTTGCATCTTACCTGTTCTGTCCTGGATAGGGGGCAGGTGCTTTTGCTCTAATATGTTCTGGGTTTAATTATTCACTGAAAGCCCCAGATTCTCCTAGTGACAGACAATATGAACTCAAGTTTTTCTCTGATAGGCTGAATTCATTATTTGCTAAGAACAGTCTCTAGCAAAACAAGTGTGTTACCTGGATGTGTCTTTATGAAAGGACTAAATAGCTGAGTGACATTAGGACCTTGAAGGATGAAGAGAAACACTAAAATATAACTTTGACAGCATTTTTTTCTTTTTTTCCTCAGAAAAGACAATAGATGTGCTTTCTCTGTCAGGTTAGTAGATGGAGAGAAATGAAAGCTAAAAAAGCAGACAGTACACAGTAAATCGAGAAATCCAAGTTTAGCAGTTATTGGTGTTTTCTCCCTGTAGTAACAAAGACTGTATGAGATATAATGACAATTAACTAAGACCCCAAAGATAATACAGCAGGATAAAATCCACATAGCAGTGCCTGCTCAGAACCAAATCTGAGAAAAGACAGCTTAATTTATAGGCATTTCCGTAATTTGGTTTAATGATTTCAGAAGAGGTAGTTTGTGGGCTGGAGATGGAAGCAAAATGAGAAGTGCAAGAAACATCAACTAAATGGAGAGAAGGTGAAGTAACTTTTCTTCTTCTATAGATCTGCCATGAAATAATAGAAAAGAGACAAAAAAGGGAGAAAAATATTATGCTGTAACCATCTCATAGACTATTTCCTGAGATTATGTTTGTCCTTTTCCAGCAGTTTTTGAGAGGATATGCTAAGTACTCCCCACTGCTTCAGTCAACAGAGCATCTTCCATAGAGGTATGAACAGTATCTGGATGGATGGAAAACAGATTGTGGACAGGGAAAGAGGGAACTGGGGAATGAGACAGTTGAAGGTATGGATCAGCTAAGGAGGAGCTGTGAGAAAGGTCTGGTTTTTGTGGGCAGCCTTTAGATAAACTTTTAACACTGTTGACCTCCAAATCCCCTGTGTACTTCATTAATCATCCTGTACACAGATGAGAACTTTCAGAACATCTGGTGCCTTCCTGAAGATCTCCGGTGTATAGGAACTTCAGCCTTTAATTTCAAATCACTGTGAACTTTAGAACAAGAGTTGAGACAGAGATTCTATGTCACTCACAAAAAGAGGAATTTTGCATCTCCAGTCCTTAGCAAGGGATATTTTTGGGTTTTACCTTTTGATTTCCTAGTTTAAAGGAGCAACTGAATGTCACTAAGCAGCCATGTCCCATGCACAAACACACAGTACTATATGTGAAGACTTCTCCAAGGCTATTTTATAAGAACCTTGGACACTTCAGTTTGATTAACAGTTTCATATCACATAGATTTTCCTTCAAGAAAGCAAGGCCACGGGGATTTGCTAAAAATTCAGAAAAGGAAGACACTGTGAAAAGATTTAATTCAGTTACAGTAAGTAATACATTCTACTAATGTAATATGGACACAAAAAAAATGTCAAGCCCCTTGAGAAATTAGGATAATTTTGCATGATCCTTTATGAATTTATATAATTATATTCATGTATGTGTCTGGCTGTATGTCTATATTTACAAAAATATTGTTATGCGTGTCCCCGTGTATGAATACATTTATAAAGCAAACTATAAATCAGCTCAACAGAACAGTATAAAGTGGACTACTGTACATCTTTATTTAAAATACGTAGGATGCCAAGACAGAAAAATACTAAAAAAGAAATACATATTGTTTTTGAAGCTGAAGCATCAATATGGTTGTAATTTTAATGTTTCTTGCTGGAAAAAGGTCATCTTTGGCGAGGTCGGGTTTTTCTTAAGGTCATTTCACATTGAGATATCTGCCTGCTTTTGACATTTCATCTAGAAGAGGCACAACTATTCTGACACATGAAATGGGTTCTTTACAAACCCAATGGCTATTTCTATCAACATCTGTTATTCTTACACAAAAGGGGAATATGCATTGATTGCAAACAAGGCTTCGCATTTTTTTGAGAATATATATATATATATGTAGTACTTAAAGGTACAGCAATGTCCATCTGAAGCAGAAACAGAAAAAAAAAAACACTTATCTATAAAAGACTGAAAAAAAATTATCCATGGATGGTAAGTTTTACTCATAAATAGAATTAAATTTAAATATGTTGATTTGGTTGGTAAATTGTCACACTGCTTTATGTAAAGCAGAATGGCAGAGAAACTCACTAAGCATTTGTATAATTATTTTGTGATTTTGGCACAGAAAAAGAACAATAAAAATCCTTTTCTTTAGATTTTGTGGGGGATTTTTAATTTCATATTAATTTTCTAAATTTCAGTTCAGTCCCTTTACAGTTAAGTTAAATAGGAAAAGCTCTTGCCATATAACTTCTTCACCTTCTATCTTTATATTTTCAAACTTCAGAATTGTTTGTGGCATGACATTTATGCAGTTGAAACAAACTCTGACATAATAATTCAGACTCAGGGTGACAATTTCATTTTTCTGTTAGACAATCCAGGATTCCACTGGTTGAACTCTGGTCTAGTTCAAAAGTCTCTCACAGAATTCCTTTCCTGGGGAACAGCACAGGGAAGACCACAACTTCATTCTAACTCTTTGTTTTCAGACAGCTCAGTTAAACCTTGGACAATCCAAAGCAGAAGCATTCAGCTGATAATTCAGTAGTTAGGATTCTCTAGCTGAGTGTTGTGACCAGTCACGTGGTGTTATATCTGTTCCCATATTGATGGTCTGTTCTTGAGAAGCTATTGCTGTCTCCCCAAATGAATGTCATTTTATGAGAAAACAGGTTTTGTTTTCTGATTACATTCATCTGCCCAGTGCTCAAATCTGCTGTTTGTGGATGTTTGTGGGAACATAGCTTTGCTCACATGAGTATTGCAGAACAGTGAATAATAAAGGACATGAACAGGCTGAATCCAAACCCTGTTTTCTAATTGAACAGGCTGAATGCAAATCTTGTTCTCTGGTCTAGCAAGCTGAAAGCCACCAATTTTTTGTACCATCTCTACTGGCTCACTGATCTTGCAACACCAGTAAACTCTGCATGTTTTGAGTCAATGTACTTCCCTGCTTTCTAAATGTGTCATATTTAATTTTTCTGCACTGAGGACATATGGCAGACAATCACAGAGAACTATAAAAACCAGAAAGGTGCTATTTTTCTGGACTGAAGCCATATGTCCATAGGGCATCGAAGAGGTTAACATCCAGGTGTAGGAGCATGTTCCAACATTGTTGGAACATCTTCTGTTTTGCTTCCAGACTCTGGCCTCAAATAAATGCCTTTAACATATTTTAAAGTGTCATACTTAGATTTATTTAGTGCACTGGGATCCAGAGTATGTCAGCTTCATGAATTACTGAAAAATACTGCCTCAGCTTCTGATAGGACAGCAGGGCAGTCAGCTCCTATTTTGCAGTAATGCATCTCTGTTTGAAAACAGAACTTGAGTGTTCTCAGTTTGGGCATTGACTGATAGAAGAAAAGCAATACCAGCCACGTGTTCTACGATGTTGCATTTGATTAGAAAATAATGCTTGGGGTCTGAATATGCTGATGTAATGTTAAGGAAACATTAAAGCACACTTTAACTCTGCCACTTTGTGCCTAAGGCTTTGCAGTTATCATATGAAATGTGGGGCCTTTTCTTAAACAGTTCCACAAGAGAAGCAACTGCTGCATAATGGTACAAATAAAAATAATACTGAAGTGTAACTAGTGGTTCTGATAGTTGTACTTATATAAGGCCTGAAATGGCAAGATACAGTTTTCAAATTTGCAATATCATCATCAGTACACTGTGGCTGGCCAGAGCATGGGCCAGAGAAGAAAGACAAAAATTAGCAGCTTTTATTGTGTTAATGTGTATACTAGTATGAATTTCAAATATCACCATTTAAGTAAGTGGTACATACAGAATTTAAAATAAGCAAGAGCAAGATGACAGTATGGTCGTAAATGGAAAAGCAAAGTCAAATTCATGCCCCACAATGATTTATCACATGGGACAGCTTGAAGCTACTTTCAGCCATCAGACTGTGGCTACAGATAGATAAAAGGAGATTTTGGAGAGTTGTCAGTTGATAGATAATGAGAATTTCAACTCTGGGCTTACAAATATGGTGAGTCTTTATTATGCTGATAGGCAACCTAGAAAGCATTAAAGGAAAATGGTGTGACAGGGGCCTGCTACACATGTCCCACTTGATGGGAACTAGAAACCATACCAAGCTTTCTACAGGGCCAGTTTAGCATCTCCTTCATAGTGCTTGCAAGTGCTTTCGCTGGCAATAAAAACCACAGACAATTTATGGAAACAGCTAAAGCAGCATTTTTTGCTCTGTAACAGGACCAGATTGAATGATGAATGCCTGCCCCGTCTTAGAAACCCAGCTTTATTTTTGCAAGTATCCGTCCAATAAATAGGTCACAGAATCACAGAATCATCCGGGTTGGAAAGGACCTCTCAGATCATCAAGTCCAACCCTTAATCCACTACCACTGTGGTTACCAGACCACATTCAGTCTCTTTTTAAAAATGTCCAGGGACAGATGATCCACCACCTCCCTGGAGAGCCCATTCCAATGCCTGATCACCCTGTATGTAAAGAATTTTTTCCTAATAACTAACCTAAACCTCCCCTGACAGAGCTTAAGTCTTACTGGTAGCTTCCTGGGAGAAGAGACCAACCCCCACCAGGCTACAACCTCCTTTTAGGTAGTTGTAGAGAGTGATGAGGTCTCCCCTGAGCCTCCTCCAAACTAAACAACCCCATATCCCTCAGCAGTTCCTTGTAAGACTTGTGCTTGAGTCCCTTATATATATCATATATTTTGAAGCAGAAATAAATATAATTCCACATATATGGGTGTCATTTGTTTCCAAAAAGCTTATCAGATGTTTCACTGGGCAGAAAATACACATACAAGTTCATTACTGAGGGAGATGAGCTCATGTTGAAGGGCAGTGGGCCCAGTGTTATTCACTTGTCTTTATTCTCCTGCCCCAACCAGTTAAGACCAAAATGTGAGAAAACAAGGGGGAAAGAGTATGTATCCTCTTGCATTGATTTGAATAGCAGGATGATAGTTATCTTCAGTCACTGAGATGGCTGGGAGCCTGACACCAAAGGAATTTGAGGAGGAAGTGCTGAGTGAGAAAAATCACTGCCTCAGAGAAGGGTTGCTTACTCTGCACATGGAAAATATGCATTCTGTAGGTGGGTTTTTAGCAGGCTAAGAGGAAATAATGCACAGAAAGAGAATAACTGTAACAAGATTACATGAAGGAAAGGAAATAGACATGCCTGAAGTGACAGAATTTCTCCTCTGAAGAAATTCTTCCTCCATGGTCATGCTGCCATAGCTGATGCCACTGGATATTGACCTGTGTCTTGCTAGAGCACCACATTCGGGTTTCAAGATTTCCTTAATCCATTCCCTACAGTCTCCTATTGAAAGTAACAAAGAAATCATTCTGAATATTTTTCTCATCAGAAGATAGTGAATCAGATTTTTTTCTAACATTTTAATCCTTTGTTGATTGAATTGTCAAGCACCCAACCTTAGCAATAGAAGCTGAAATGAGCAATGTCTTCATGTCAGTACTGAATAACTGAGCATTATTGACCCCATACTGGGTCCAACATTTAGCTGAGTTCCTTTGGAATTTTTATCACTTGTTTTTATAGGACACTCAGACCTTACCTGTAATGAATTTTAAACTTTTGAATTCTGTTTTTTCTAGTGATTCCCGGAAAGCACTCACATCTGCAGGTGTTCTACCTATTGCAACAAGTATGTGTGATGAATTGAGGCTGTTCTCAAGGACTGTGGTCTGTAAGTTGCACTATAATATATCAATTCCATACAGTCTCACTGATGATTTAGTGGACATGAATACTTGCAGCACAGTATAACACTTCTGTTTTGTTATACTCCTGGTGATGTCACTAGAAATAGTAGTAGAAATATTTTGATATCCAAGGACCTATGTCGATATTGGATAAAGGTATATGATAACTTATGCTGCAAGGGAAGCTATAAGTTGGATAGTTCTAATTCCAGAAGCTATTACAGCCATTTCCGACTTCTGCACACAGAACACTAGATACATACAAAACCGATTTACTTAGAACTGAATTCCAGATCCAGTGAATTTCCTAGTAGAGTGGTGGTTCATAAGCCAATTTTGTCCTTTATCAGCTCCTTATAAGCTGATAAACTTGATAAACTCAAAATTTTAGTCTCTTTAGAACTGAGTTAACTATGATGAGTCTGCAGTTACTTAAGCCTCAATTCACTGAGACAAGAGTATACAAAAGTAAAATCTCAACAAACAACTACTTGATATATTTTGCATAGGGAATTGGGGGAGTAAGGCTCGGAGGAGTGAGGGGAAGGAATCCCTTTTCACTGGGCTGTCATCCATTTTAGATGTTTCAGGGTCTGATGCCTCCAGTATGTTCCCCATCACAGTTGGTTGATGTTGCTTATTATAAATTAGTATTTCCACTACTGCTCAAAACAAAAATTTAAAAAAACCCCAAACAACAAAAAAAACCCCAACCCGAGGCTGGTTTTGTAGCAGTATTAAATGTCTTTAAGTGAAGTATTCAGTTCTGAAGCCATTCTAGTACACAGACACACTGTAGGGTGATAGATGCCTAGTTTTTGCCATCTTCCTAGTCCCATATGTTTCTTACAGCACCTATGAAGAGATTAATCACACACTTGAGGGCACACTGGTTTTGCATATAATTTTACTTAGCCAACATTTTACTAAGTTATCAAAATCTAGCCTCTTTTAGGGAAAACAGACACTATCTAGTATACCTCTCAGGTCAATCACCTCTCTTTCATTAATGTATTCTGGTCATGGCTCCAACTAATGTATATATTTTTATCTCTCTCTTTCATTACAGCTGTGAGAGAGCACCTTAACAAACCCCCTCTGGTACCTCATCTTCAGTCAGAATAGGAATGACTATTCTCCAGGGTCCACAGCTCCATATGATTAACATAGTGTCTGTGCCTATCTTCACCTAACCTTACCTTATTTCTTTGTTTATTTGAAGGAGTCTTTCATCTTCCCATAATTTTTTAAAAGAGAAAAAAAAAAAAAAAGAAAAAAAAAACTTACTGTATTGATGATTTTTGATTCAGAAGTAGAAAGAATAAAAGCTTTTCCTCCCCTTTTTCGAGTCTACTTTTAAAAGTTTTAAAATAATCTATATGGATTGGGCCAATCTTCTTCTAGAGTAAACTTTATAAGTTCAGTAAAGTTGTACGACTTTACAGTAAGAAAGATAATGAACATCTACAATCACTGTGTAAGTTACCTACCTGAAAGTATTTTTTTTTCTGAATCTGTACTTTAATATCCTAATCCTAAATTGTGGATATAAGGAAGAGCAATGAATAGTGACCAGGACTGTTTTTTACTTATCATTACCAGCACTATTTATTTATATGCAGATACAGAGCCTGCATGAGTGAAACAAAAACTACAGCTTTCATCTTAAACTGTAATTTCTCTTTATTCAGAATGTTATTCAAAGGTCACTAATAGTGTGAAAAATTCAACATGAAAACAACACTAATCACCAAAATCTTAATGCAGGCAAAATTATGTGTTTCCCCTCATTACAAATACAGAACTACATCATGTCTATTAAAGAATTTGCACTTCTCTTTCATGTATCCTTTTCATCAGTGTTTCAGGCTGGACACCTCTGAAATTCTCTGAAAATTGCGGAGTTTCCATACATCATGTTGTTGAAATAAATACATACTGAACTCAATTTTAAAGAAAAGTACTATTTCAAATTATTTCAAAAGCATTTTTTCTGGAAACCCTTCCATCATGCCCATGGCCATTAATTTCCTCAAGCTTTCTTCATTGTAGAATTTGTAGAGGTAAACCCTATTACAATACGTGGTGAAGCTGAGCTTGAAGCTCATTCCAGATATTATGTTTCTGCACTGAATGTGTAATAAAATTGTGCATTAGTGTTTTCAATAACTTTGCATGTATTAACAGAAACAATATAGAAGACTATGCTTTCATCTTAAGGTTTTCTTTAGAAGGGTTTTAAAGTTTAGGCTATTGGATCGTTAGAGGACAGGTTCCACAGCAAGAGGCCCAGACATTTTCTTTTTATATTGTATGTGTCTTCATTATGGGTGAAAAACAGGCATTTTTATGTTAGGTAGGGTGGATTTTACCTGCTGATACATGCCTTGATGTTTCTGGCCAGAGGCTGGTTTTGCCAGTAATGATGGCTTATTTGTGGTTACTGAATCATGCAAAAAAAAAAGTGATTCTTGCTATTTTTAACACATCATTTTGTATGCATGGCATTGCCACTGAATTGCATAAACTCTGCTAGTGAATCTACATATACAAGAAGTTTGCCTTATTTCAGCTGTAAAATTGGGTATCGTTATGCTATTACTGGGTTTGTACTTGTTTGTGGGCCTCCTACCAGGAACTGAGTCCATGTGCATATCATAAATAATCCCTAGCGCAATTTTCATTGTTCTAATTCAATTTTTTTACATACAAAAACAGATTTTAAGCAAATAATTAAATGACATATATTAGTCATTCTTTAATTTTTCCCCTTACACAAAATCCTTGATTTCTTGCACACTTCCTTACATGCAGAAATAATAGTCCTTATTCCTTATTTTACAAGGTGTGTGCTTGATCTGATTTCTAGAAAATAGTTGAAATTTACCCATAATCCTTCCCTTTCTTGTTTTCCTCAGCTGATGAGCCCATATATGACAGAATCACAAGAAGAGAAATATTTTCTCAAACTTTTTATTCCAATATAAAGATACAATAAAGAGTATTTCTTCAGAACAAAGGTATGATGTACAGAAACATCTTTTTCAACAGAGACAAAACTAGTATCTCGTCATTAGATACAGGATGTATTTAGACAGTTTCAGGCCAAAATGTCTAATATGAATTAGAATTCTTCTTCTTGGATAACGGGATTTGTGGAGATATTGGATGTGAATGATGAAGTCTAGTTTGCTTGTTTGTTTCCTTCCTGTATAAAGGCAAATTTCCTGGTGGCATTTTGTTTTGTTTTGGTTGGGTTTTTTTTATTTGGTTGGGTTTTTAGTTTGTTTTTTTTTTGTTGTTTTTTTTGGGGGGGGGGGTTTGTTTTGTTCTCTTTTGTGATTTTTTTTTTTTTTTTCTACGGATGAGAAATTAATAGTCAGACACTCAGATGTGTATCCATTTCCAGAGTAAGGGGAAACCTTAGGTAAATACTCTGGAATTCAAATTTCTGTGGGCAACTGGAGACCTTCAGACTTACTTGACTCTTTGATTTAGTTGACTCTTTTTGCTTTCATTCAACCCCTGGTAAAGCAGTATCAGGAAAGTGATTGTGTTAGAATTAAGACAAAAACTTATGCCTCCAGATGTAAATTGAATAAAATGTTTGACAGTAGCTGAAAATTTTGCTTTTGTTAACAGCAATTTTCTCTCTTCCTCTTAATATTTTGGTTTACTTAGTTACAAAGTGCTGAAACAGTAAGAAAACTGAGTGAAAATGCAAAGAAATATGCAGCAGTTGTTTCCAGTGGAAGAAGTGAAGAAGACAAAAAACAATCACAAGGAAAATAAGACCTCAGTTTGTGAAAGACCAAACAAACAATTCATCTCAGAAGACAATAAAACTTTCACAGTAATTTTCCCTATTACTTTGATGAAAAATTTATTATATGAAAAGTTGTACAAAACTATTAGGATCTGATTGAAAATCTAATTTGGAAATCTTGTGTAAGCTCTGGTCTTTCAGATAACAAAGACTATACTTTTGTTGTCATTATTAGTTTTCACAGATGTGAAGAGTAGAATATTGTTCATTTGCAACTATTGCCTTTTACTCAGTAAGTTTTAGGGTTCTGCTCTGCTGTGTATACAACTCAGTACAGCAAGGAGTAGTAACATAAGTGCTGTTCTTTCTGTTCCTTTAATTCTGAACAGAGGTAACTTAACCTGAATTGCAAGAGCTCAGCAAAAAAACAAACACACACAAAAAAGGCAAGAATACAATCTTTTTAGTTGTTATTTACGTACTTTTGCAGGAGATACATCTTCAGATGCTTCTCAATGTGTATAGAGCAACAGACCACCATTTCTTAATTTTTTTCTTGCCAGTAGTTTGCAGTCATCCTTCCAAGATTTTGACCATGCTACCATCAGCCATACATATGTCACTGGCAGAGGGGTTCATTCCAGTACATGCTTCAGCATATTATATATGTAAGCATTTCTCAGGAAATGAAGTGGTACAGAATGTACTTGTCAAATCCATTTTGAAGATATTTTCCTTAAGAGAAAAAATTCCACTAGGCACTGTTTGACATTAGTTATGGACAATCAAAAGTCTTATTTTGAATAAGCTAGTAAGTAAGCATAGCTTTTTAATTTATCTCTATGTTGTTTCTGATTCTTTTTTTTTTTTATTTTTTTTTTTTATGTCTGTGTCATAATTCTTATTTCCAGGTACTGACTGAATAGTTTAAGCAAACAAATTTCCATCTGTCAATTGCTTGTGAACTATTCACCCCAACTATTGGCTAATAATTGCTGCTAAACTGTGATTGCCACTTAAATCATATAATACTACTTTTTCCCCTTCAAGTCAGTGGAAAGACCACTTCTGTAAATGGAGGTACTTATTAAAGTGCTTAATATGAATGAAGAAAATAACTTGAGACATCATTTTGTAAAGTTTAATGTGTGGATTTTCTTATAAGTTATGAAACAGAGCTCATTAAAGACAGAACAGAGATAGGGCAATGCATTAGAATGTGATGTAATTGTATAGAAAAAAAAGTCCTCAACTTTGGCTCCTCTATTTATACATACATACATATATATATATATATATACATACATATATATATATACACATATATACATATATATACACACACAGATCCTCCTCACTTTCACAGTACTTATTTTTCCATTTCCGTAGTAAACCTGTAATCACTAGTATGGCTGTATATATGGGAGGCAGTGGTTATAAATAAGACAATGTGGCTGACATCAGCTTCAATTTGTTTTTCCTTTTATTAGGATTTCTTGATTATGCACTGAAAATATATTTGATTGATAGTAGATTGGAAGATATTTGAAGAAAAAAATTAAACTGAATTCATGCCACTGGGAAGGGGAGGTACATCATTAATGAAATAATTGAGCTGTTTCTTAATTTTATTTGCCAAAGAGGGCAAAAATATTCCAAGAAATTAGTATTCTTCCTTCAAATGATTAAAAGACCAACAAAAGAGTTGACACTTTTTTCCATACCTTGACTTTTATTGAAAGCAGATACTTGCGTATCAAGACTTCCAGTTTGATACAGTCAGTATGTTTTAGTATTAAATAATGCATCAAATTAATAGTAAAAAATATTCTTGCAATGTATATTTTATATTTTATTTGTTATTGTCTCCTTTTTAGTATACTCTTCAGTCTTTCCCTCTAAATACAGAAAGCTTTGTAATAAATAACTGTTAAATCAATATAGTAAATGTACTAGCATTTAAAGATCATTAGGTGTTGGACATTAGTGTAAACTGATGTCACAAAACATGTCAGGTCAAGCATTGCAGTGAACTTTGCCTCCTTTTTTCCTAGTTAACTTCAGTACAACTTAAATTTGCCATTAAAACTAAATTTTCTGTAATTCCACTACTAAAAATGTGAACAAAGGGTGAAGGAGTGTTATCTGAATGTTGCTAAACACAATTCACCATTGGAAAAAAAATAGACACCAGAGCTTCCCTGCAACCTTGTTCATTCCCTTATAGCCATGTCTTTTCAAGGCTCGGTGAAATCCCTCACATACCAATATGACTGAAGGAAAAAATACCTTTTTTTTTTACATAACATGACCCTATTCCAGAATTTCAGTGGTAAATAATTGTCAGGCCGCTGAATGCAAACAGAAGAACAATTGACTGATGATTTCAGGGTTTGTTCTTATCTAATCCTTTATTTTTGTATCCTTTTAGTAAAGAGAAATGTAAGGATAGGTTTGAGATGAAATAATATCTTGTTGTAACAAAGCAGAGGGGTTTGGATAATCTATTGCTATGCACAGACAGCATAGATGTAAGGAAGGGATGTGCTGCAGGAGCTGCATCTCCAGTGCAGCCTGTTCTGTCTCACAGGATGATGAGTATCTCAAGACAGTACTGCAGCTGCACTTTCAGATAGCTACTGAATTAGTTGCAGCTCAGTCCCTGAAAAAAGTACCTCTGTCCCCAGTATGCTAAGGCACTATTAACCTCCTTCTAGGCAAGAGCTGCCATACAGCAGGAATCTCACTGAAATGCTGAGAACTGAACCTGTGCTGTACAAAAAAAAGTCTGAGGAAGCATTATAAACCCTTGGCATAGAACTTTATTTGAACAAACTGCCTCCTGCGTTTTCTGTGGCTTCTATATAGTCTGAAGCTGCAACAACGGAGAGAACATTATTTCCAAGGGTCAGATTATGGGCAACCATATCAAGGTCACATTGGAGGAAGTTGCAAAAATGTGCTGACATGGAAGGAGAAAAGTACTTATCTAAGCCACTGTCTCAGTGTCCTGTAGAGTCTGAGAACTCAAATAATTTCTCAGTTCTGTGTATAGATGCACACACTCAACTAGGCTTGCACACTAGGCTAAACTGAAACAATTATTCTGTTTGCTTGTCCCTCTACTTTGTTTCCATCATCTCAGTCTGGTTGAAAACTGAACATTGGTTTATTCACTATGCTCTGCTACTGGCTTCACATATGTCTGGAGTCAGCCACTCTGCAGTCATAGCAAAGAGGTTTGGGAGAAGCAGAGTCAGACAACAGCAACATACAGGAAATATACAAGCCTATGTATCTTTCTCACCCAATGAAATCCATTATTTTGAATCTCACTGAAGAATTCTATTGGATCTAAGGGCTTCTTGGCACCTTACTTGCATTTTTCCATATATGCCATGCAGAAATGGGAAGAAATTAGATGATTGGCTTTGTTTCTTCTAACATCAGAATAAATATTATGGCTTGGTTTCAAAAGAACTATATACCTCACCACATACAAACAGAATTAAGTAGTTACGGAAAATTCAGCTATCTATTTTTACTAAGTTTTGACATATGTCTGACTGGGCTATTCTCTTCTCTGAACTGCAACAGAACTTGGCTTATTTTGTTTGGAACCACCAGACAACCATCAGTGGTTCTTGAGAACCATTCTGTTTCCTGATGTATAGTAGCTAGTAGGTACACTGTTGCTAAGGAATGTAACTGGTTAATTTGGGTGGGTATTTTCCACACAAGACCTCATACTGCTCTTCAACCTGCTGAAATATGAAGTGCCAACTGGCATAACACTGTAAAACTCTGCTGCTAATATGAAACATATTAAGCCAAAAACACAAGCAAGTCTTAGAAAGGAAAATAAAGTAAACAGACGGCAAATATCCATTTCATAATAAAAGAACATGATCAAACTAAGCATTGGTAAGACATGAGACAAAAATGAGAAAAATAAAACTAAAGCAACAAAGAAACAGAAAAAAAAAAAAATCTTGATTACATGTTTTTGAAAGCTTTGTTGTAATGTACTTGAGTTAGCCCAGACAATGAAATATGAAGACACATAGCCTAATCAAGGTATTTTCTGCATCCTGATTCTGTAAGATCATGATATTAAGGTGCATTTAGAAAATTTCACAAGAGTGAATTTGGGCAGGATGCACTTTCACCTTTCTGCAGACATCTTCTGATACTATGCTGAATCTGTTAAAAAAAAAATGCAAAATTTTGGAAGGGAGCTGAATAAGTTGATATGAAGTTCAGTATCTTCAGATTTTGACTGAATCATTTTTCTCCTCTCTCATCTAAGTATACTTCGTTAAATAAAAAGTAGCTTAAAATGAAAAAGAGAATTTTGAAATTCAAACTGATGAAACAGGTTGTTTCAATAATTTTGGATGCATTTTGTTCTTAATTTATTTGGTAACAGGAAATTAGTCAAAATCAGTCTTTTACTGCTTAGAGTTTTGATTACAGTGAATTGTCATTTTATGAAGATACATTTCATAAAAACCCTCCAACTAGGTTTTAAGGAGAAAAGAAAAAAATATCCTTTCACCCAGCATAGCAGACTGAACAATGACTCTTCTACCTTGAATGTTTTCTTTTTACAAAGCCAAATACTCTACAAATCAATACTGCATTGTCCATGGAGGTGTTCTTTGGTTCTTTGATTTTGCATTGGTTTTTAAAGAGAAAACTATTTCTGGCAGAGCTTTTCTTTCCTAACTGGCCCTTCTGTCAGCCATATGCACACACAGAAAAGGCTTTTTTTTCTGGAAGACTTTATTTTTAATCAGCGCTGAAATTCCAAAGTGGTCACTGATATCCTCTCCAGACCTGTGTCTGCAGTATACTTGAGAACTGATTTAATTGGTGTCCACAGGGTGCTGATACCAGCAATCTCTTCTGGAAGAAGCCACAGCCACAGTTTCCAGTGCATGACATATGTCACTGAACACCAGCTTTGACTGAGTAAAATATTCTTTACTTTCTGGAATCTGCTGTTTGCTACTGCTACCCACACCTCCGCTTTATCTACCTAGGACACACAAGATGGCAATTGCTTTCCCACCCAAGGACTAGAGAGGCCCAACGTCCAGCATCTGAGGGGATTAGTGTTTCAGTCCTTCAGTGCCAGAGACTGAAAACAAACATGCATATTAAAGCTCAACATAATTTTTGTTGCCCCTTTTCAATGCCTTCAGTGTCTGAATCACACTCATGTTCACGTGGGTGACTGTTTCTTTTCCTGAGCATTTTTCAGGGTTGTCTAGGTCTTGAATAATCACTGAAGATGCAGCCAAAAGACATGGACTGCAAAAGAGTCGCGTGGGCCTGATCAGTTAAACCCCCTTCATCTGTTGGGTTCTGGATCATATCAGTAAACGTGTATATAAAGGAGTAATTTAAAATGAACCAAATCAATGAGAACTGTACAAAAATAACAGTATAAATAAATGTAAGCACATTTTATTCTTCAGTTTTCCAGAAAAACATCCTAGGACAGCTTTACATTTCCAATGGGACCTGACTATATGGAAAGTACAATATACAGTAGAATTAACTTTTTTTTATTCAGCCACTTTTTGCTGTTCTATATACAGGTCATGACCTCTCACCTCTTGTTTATTTCTTCCCATGTTGACCTTTCACTGAAGCACAGGGCTAATTTTGTGCTCCAGTGACCAAGAATAGAAATTTGTCACTTTATTCAAAATGGAATGAATATAGGTATGTCTGGCATTCTCAGCTGGGCTTAACCCTCTGCATGCTGAAAGCAGTCAAATAGCCAAGTGATCTCTATTAGGAAATATCTTTTCTGAAGTTGTGCTATTTTTTGTAACAAAAGAGCTTTGCTTCTTTTGTCTGAAAAAAAGGGTTTTTCTTTTTCTGTGCACAGCCGGGCACAGTTTTCTTTGTAGCAAAATACAATGAACCAAACAGAAGAAAATGACAGGTTAGAGGTCCATAGAAATTTGCAATGGTTCTAAGAGAGAACTTTCATTAGTGTTAGGAAATAACCTCCATCTTAATTGTCTGCTGTACAAACAAAGTTTTATGTGTTATCTTGAACTGAGAAAGAAATAACTAATTTCAACAGTAAGATGCCAGTAATGAATTCTTATGGACTAATCTTAATAAGTATGTGCAAAGTAATCTATGCTTCTCATGTTGAGTTATAAAATATAATTCTTTTCCTTATGCAAATACTTTCACTTACACATTCAAATCTTCTGTGCAGTAGGGCTCCTTTCTCCAACTGTAAGTTCTGTAAGGGGAAAAGACGTCAGTGGATCCTTGCAGGATTTGAAGTCAACACTTAAGTCCTCTGTTAGTATTACAAAAGACAAGGATGCCAGAAAAAAAAATGCACAGTAGGTCTCAAGTGAGACAGTCAGTTGATTCAAGCACTACCTGCCACAATGAAATAAGTTATTCCATGAGCAATGAAGTTCCAGAATGTGATTTCCTACAAATGTATCCTTAGTATTTCTGTGTTCTTGCTGCAGTGACTATTGTCTCCCTTCTCCTTCTGGGGCCTAAACTACTATATTTTCAGTTGTTTATCACATATCCTGATCTTTTCTTCTAAATACACATTGTCATTTTTGCCTTCCTAGATCCTGGCATTACCTGACGTACATGCCTAAGATGTGATCTATGCATGTGCCTTTTAGCCAATCAGTACATGTCAGCTGGCTGGCCAAGAGAACAACACTGCTCATGGCACTGACTTTCCTGCAGTGGAAACACTTGCTCAGGGCCACTCATCTTGAGTGGGTCCAAAGAAAGGCCATGAAGATGATCAGGGGGCTGGAGCACCACCCCTATGAGGCCAGGCTGAGACAGCTGATGGTGTTTAGCCTAGCAACCAGGAGAGTCTGAGGACACCTTATGATAGCCTTACAGTACTTAAATGAGGCTTAGAGGAAAGATGAAGAGGGACTTTTGACAAGGGCATATAGTGGCAGGATGAGGGGGAATGGTTTAAAACTGAATGAGAGTCGCTTTAGATCAGATATTAGTAAGAAATTGGTGGTGAGACATTGGAACAAATGCTCAGAGAAGTTTTAGATGCCCCATCCCTGAAGCATTGAAGGCCTGGTTGGATGAGGCTTTGAGCCTCATGGTCTAGTAGAAGATATCCCTGCTTATGGCAAGGGGCTTGGACTAGATGACCATGAATGTCCATTCCAAGCCAAACCATTCTATTTATGAAAAATTGTCAAGAATTAACAAATATGACTACTTTTGCACCCTAAGTTAATTTACTGAAATTAAGTTAAAACTTTACTTCCAAGGAGAACAAGAACAAGCCTATGGCAGGATCCCATATGCTTTGTAAGCCTCAAGAAACAAAGTGGAAAAACCAAAACCCTCAATGGCTTTGCACCCTGTACAAAAGGTCACAGGCTGAAAGAGTTCTGTGCCTTCACTCAGGACAGAGAGCACTCAAACATGTTCCCAGCTAGGCCAGTTTTTCTGAGCTCATAAACATAAAACAAGCATAATCTGCGATAATTTGTGCAGAATTTTTTGAGAGATTTTGTCAGAAAATTTTTTCCTCTTGATTAAAATCTGTGAAATATTATCAAAACATAAATTTTAATATTTTTTTATAAACTTGAAAAAATGTCTAAAATATTAATTCTCTATATCTCTTCCAGCAGTGTCAATACTTTGTACCGGAAAGATGTTGACAGGTGAATTTTAAGGTCTGCTATGTGGACTGGGGTCTTCTCAGAAGAGTGAACTTTTAGTGCACTAAAAGCACTTCACTACAGCAGAATCTAGTTAATGTGGTAGGTTATACTATGCCACCTTTGGAAATTCTTCCTTCCCATCCTATGTAAAGTATTTTAGTCACAACTAGGACCATATTCTTCCTCTTTTAGACATAAAACATTATGTCATTCACTGTTTTAAATCCTTGCTTCACAAAATGCAGAGTAGCTTGCCACGGGAGTGGGAGTCAGTGAAGAACACGTGGTTCTGGACCAGTAGATGTTTAATAGCTTACAGTAATATTACTGAATTGCATTTCATTCAATTTGCTGACAAGTTAAGGATCCAGATTTGACAAGAAAGTGGAAGCTATGCTCACTAGAGCCAGCAGAGAACCTATTTTTTATCTGTTCATCAGTATCTAGCTACTTCTTTCTCATAAATGATTCATTCCTGTTAGGATATGTCAGTATTTATGTACACAGATCATTGTTTCTTACTGACCTACACTCTCCATGGAGCTTTCTACTACTAGACTACATCAGCATCAGCACCCTGGTCTAGTCGGGGGTCTGGCTTCTTTGAGCTGCAAGGCTTTGTGCAAGTGGCAAAGCAGGGAGGCATCAGCACCAAAACCATTCCTGCTAGTTCTGGTGTTTGCATACTGACTGCTTCTATGGTGACCATTTAAATCTAGGATACTGATTGCTGAGGGGGCAAAAAAACCCACAACCTAAATAGAACAGAGTAATATCCCTAAACAGCTCAATACCATGCTACTCATGCTTTATAGAGATTTTTATATAAGAGTTTTCCTCTGTGAGATGTACATGCTCTGATTTTGATCTTTTAAAATTTCTGCATCCCTTAGGTTGTATTCTTTCACTCCAGAATAACTCTTGTTGTGATAGATGAACTGGAACAAGTGTAGGCTACCTCACAGCCACTTCCCATCAAAGTGCCCTGTGCTAAACAGCAAGCTGTGCAGTCAAATGGAAGGAAGCACAAAAGTCCACTTTTCCCTTATCCCTTCCCCATGGCAACCTGACCAAGAACAGTGACCCCCAGCAGCACAGCTGAGGCCTGAAACTGCTCTGAATTACTCAGAAAGAGCATCGCCTGACCTCAGCCAGCAGAACCCAATGGAAATACATGACCTGTAACTGCAGAACCCCTTGTCCTACGTTGCATTTGTACTGTACACAGCCAACACGGGTCAGATGCTTTCAGGAAGCTAACTTAATGATTCTCAAATCTAATTTAAAGTGAACCAGTGAACCTAGAACTATTCAGCAGAGAAGCTCTGCAATTAGAGGGATTTACATTAAGCAGTCAAAAAACCATAGAAATATCACACCTTCTTGAATTAGGTATTGAAATCAAATACTTTTTCTCATGGCTGACCTTTGCCAGTTACATGTAAACTGAACTGATGATGAGTCATTCAGCTAGCAAATTAGCTACTTGTAGTTGTTGACAGGGTCAGCAAGAGATCTACCACATTTTTAAACAAAAATAAAATCATCATGTAGGTATTGTACATCACTTGCATCATGTGTACTTCTTGTCCTTAATGACATTCAGAAACCATTGGCAGGAAGTAGAGAAAAAACAGGAGATCTTGGAGTTTTCACACTCTTTTCTGAGTATAGTCAGAAATTTGGCACCATAAGCTTTGGTTAAAGAGCAATAACAGTATCTATTTGTTGTGCTTTCAACCACGTAAGTAACAGAATTGACCTCAACAGTGGGCAGAAAAAGCACCAAAGCCTCTAATTCCGTATCTTGGTTAATATTATTTCATAAGAACAAAAGCCAATAGTATAATGCTTCTGCACAACCAACACTTTGACCGATAGCTGCTTCTGTGATTAACCCTTCTGATTGTTATTAGTAATTTGGAACGCAGATAATCAGAGCCCTGAATGCATTTTTGAGTGAGAGTACCTTCCAGTTAACTCTAACGACTGCAGATGAACAGCATTGTAATGACAGAATGAAGCTCAAAGATGGCTGTTTAGCAGACTTGGCTTGTTTTAACATCAGCCCATATAGTCTATGGGCTCCTCCAAGGGTGCAACGACCATTGTATCACAGCTGATCTACATGATTAACATATGGCTGTGGTCATTGCAAGCATTCGGATGAGCTACATGGTTAATATTGGTTTTGGCTATCCCAGTTTTATCCTTTCTTGTAGTCAACATGTTCTCATACTGTTCCAGTGTGCAAAGCACAATGCCTTAAACCAGTAGAAGACACACTGAACTATGGAAATATTTCAGAAAAGAAACCAATAACTTAGCAGATAAAAATATTGTATGCTACATTCTCACATTTCAAAATACCTTCTCTTTTGCATATCCAGATTCACCTTTTCTCTTCTGTTGAAGTCCTTTTGGAATTTGTGCTGATCCTCTGAATATAACTATTTTGCCTCTCTTCCAGTATGTTACCCAACTCTGTTGTTCCTTCCAGCATTTGGCATTTGCTTTGGAATTATGTTTGTCCATCTGTTATTTGTCCTTTTGGTGGTGTGTTCTGCCGATTCCCATTTGTTCCCTTCAGCTTTCTCAACAATTTGAGTATCTGAAGCATTGGGGCTTCAGTCAACTCTATCTTGGCCCAGGAGGGCATTTGTACAGAATTACAGAAGGAACAAAAATGGTGTAAATCGGTGTTTCCTTTTTTTTTTGAGGAACTACCAGGTACATCTTTTTCCAGTGGTCATTCTAACTAGCTAATTTCACCAGCTCAGGAGATATGCAGTGCAAGGGGCTTTCTTCTGGTTTTGTCTCTATTTCACTCCTTCCATCTTTCTGGATGTTAGTAGTGTTAGCACTGTTAGTAGTGTCAGTAGTTAGTAGTGTTAAAACATGAGAAGGCTATAATGTCAGCAGAGACTCTTCCAGTCTTTACATTTGCACATTTTCTGATGCATGTTCCTTTCCCTTGTGAGCACATCCACCCTCTTTACTAACTCTTCATAGAACTTATTGGCCTGATCTCTGATCTGGCCTGAGCAGAACTCAGCTCCAGATATTCTCCTCCGTTTTTTTCTTTTTTTTTTTTTTTTTTTTTTTTTTTACAAGTCCATAGTCTTATGTTAAGGGCTCCAGAACTGGACACAGTAATCCAGGTGATGTCTCACTATAGAAGAGTAGAGGGGCAGAATCACCTCTCTTGATCTGCTCATCACATTTCTTTTGGTGCATCCCAGACTGTGATTGGCCCTCTGGGCTATCAGTGCACATTGTTGACTCATGTCTAGCTATTCATCCATCAGTACCCCCTAGTCCCTTTCTGCAGAGCTGTGGAAAAATCTGACACAATCAACCAGATCTCATCCAGGTGACCTAGTTCTGCCCTCATGGTCTAGTGAAGGCAGGCAAAGAATGTGCAAGTTGCTTTGGGACTGTCTCACTGGCCCAAGTATACCATGACATGGAGCAATATCAGATTAACATTACTACACATCAGGCAGAAACCAAACAGAAAGAATGCAAAAGAGATAAAAGCTGCTACTAACTGCAAATAATCACCTTCTGATTGGAATCACTAATCAATTGTCTTCAATATTTTGATTGCTGGTTGATTCTAGTCTAAACCCACAAAGTTCCTGCCCACAAAACTCCCTGGGACACTCAAGAGAAATGGAAGTGGAAGTGGAAACTCAAGTGGAAAATGGGGAAAACATAAGTGCTAGGTAACACATTTACAATTGCAAAAAAGACGTGTGATTAGTGCAGTAATGACAAATGTATGCAGTTAATTACAGTTTCAGTGTTCATCATAAAAGGCCTTTTGGAAACAAAATTAATGTAGTGACTTTCAAAGTAAAGTCCAAGTATAACCAGATAACAATTGACCATTTGGTCTAGCATTGTCAGTGGTCATTAAATCACATCTCATTCTTCTTCTTATAATACATCAATACAGAAGTTGCTATCACAGTGAGAGACTTTGCCTCATGAAAGTACTAATCAGCTGATACATGGAAACATCACCATTACACACACTGCAATGTACAAGGAGGGCTACATTGTCTTTTTAGATGCTACTCTGGTGAGATGTACAAATCTAATAATTTTACTCTGCAGGAGGCCATTTAGCTTATATCATCATGTTACTTTACACTTTTAAAATAATTAAAACATTACAGTTGCAGCAGTGTTACATTTAAACAGCAGCAGATATAGGAGGATTACAGTCACAACCACCTATAATGCATACAGGTTAAATTTGAAAGCTTCCTGGCTGTAAGCTAGTTAAAAGCATTGCAAAAGTGAGATTTAACTTGCTGCTCAGCAAAGGGGAAAATAGAGGAATCTCCAGACTGCTAGCCCTGTACTGTACACATTGTTAGTCAAAAGAGAGAATGGTAATCCTGCATTTAAACAAGGGCACATTCCTCTCTTTTTATTCCTGAGAGCTACAATTAAAGGATGCAAGTCATAAAACAGTGTATTGTGTGATGCATTGTTTTTAATCTCACTGCCTTGCATTATATATCAGGTTCATATAATTCTTTAGACAGGAAAAGGCTTGTTCCATAAAAATACAGACTCCAGCATCTGAAATATAGGTTTGAGCACAAGCAATGTATATATCACCAAACCAGCAAACTAACTCCCTTACTTAATACACTAAACTTCAGGTTCTTCCTATATTATGTGAAATGGCTTGAAACAGGAGGCAGCTGCCAGGAAACATCACTGCTTCTTTGCTCAAGAGAGACAGGGGAAGGAAGAATGAAGAAAAAATTCCCTCGATGGATGCCACAATAGCATGTCTTTCATTATCGCCCTGTGTCAAGGCACTGTGTAATGTTCATTGTGCATGCATAGTAAATTACTATTTACCTGCCAGTGCCTTTGATAAGTCAGTCTTTTCTCCCTCTTTTCGTCCACACAGCATGGAACAGTGAAACCTCTTTGCCTATAATTCTTATTAAGGTGATACCTTTTCTGAATAAGAAAGTACACACTTCCAAAGGAGGCATTCTCTTGGGTTTTTAAGGGCCATTGTTTTTATTGTTTTCCTTTTATTTCTCCCACCCTGCTGTGTTTTAATGCTATAGTGACTTCTGTGTATACAACTCTCATATTGAAATGTCTGCTGCAGATATATGCAATATTAAAGAGTGCTTATGAATTTTTGACATCTAATTAGTCGCTACCCAGTTAACATGTCAAGACTCAGAGGGATTAGGGAGTCAGCCCTTTCTGAATAAGTTAAAGCTATGCCCTGTCCTTTTCATGTATTATTCTTTAATGTAGGTGGTGATTATTTTGCTGTGATTAATTGATGAAGCTCATTGGTCTGGCAAGTGTTACAGAATTCACCATTCCTCACTTTTATTTCTCTCTGTAGGGCTTTCCCACTTATTTGAAAGGAATTGGTTCTATTCAGTCTGTGAAGCCTCATTGTCTTTCTTCTATACATGCACATCGGTTTCTCTTAAGATTTTATCTATTTAATTTTATATCTTTCCTACTCTAAAGGAAGAAGATAATTAATAATGATTATTTCATATCAAGTCATATGCTGCAAATAGGGTTTCTGTAAGGTTGTGTTTATTTTTATTTTTGATACAGACTTTCAGACAAAATTACAGACATGTATTTTGCAAGATAAAATTTTAATGGGGGGGGTTGGGTTGTTTTTCTTTAATGTCTTACAAAGTCCCCCACATTTAACAAAGCTCGGAGAATTTCAGGGTTGTCTAGTCTCTGACTACAAACAATATTTCACCCAGGCAAATTTTAGGGTTTTTTTTGTTTTTTTAGCATTTTGAGTGGTTGTTTTTTTTTTTTTTCTTAGAGATGATATAATATTCTCTGTTGTCAGCTATGGTGAATTATATCAATTTTAGCATCTAAATGGAAGCCTTAATTATGCATTCTGTTTTCCATGTGCATGTTCTTTTATAAAGGGGGGAAAAAAACACACAAAGAAGCAAAAAAAAAGGAATGTTGGGGCAAATCTTTAAACACCTGTAGAAATCTAAGTGATGCATATTTCAAACAATGTGATCACTCATAAATTCAGCTGTGTGTCAAGGTTCCTGCTGACCTGTGGTGCACTCCAAAGGAATGTTCCATTGATTATATACAGCTGCTGATGCTCAGAAAGAAACAGCACATATGTGTGCTTCATGGTCTGATATATTTGTTATATCCCCCTCTGTGTAAGTGATATTGGGTTCTATATAAAGAAACAATAAAACGTATGCTGAGCACATAATGGCTGTACCATTTGCCTACACAGGCACCATGCCACCAGTATTTAACTCACTGCTCTGTAAAGCATTGGAATATCTACCTTAGCTATGAAAGGCACAGTAAAAACACACACTCACATGAGCATGCACAAAGTTTTTTGTGGTTTGTTTTTTTTTTTTTAATATTTTTTTCTCCTCTCTAAAATACTGCCAAGGAGCATCCTGCTGTATTGCATTGGCTTTTTGTGTGTGTTTGTGATTTCAGTGTTGTTGGCTCAAGAGTTTTGGGCCTTGTAAAAGTGTAACCCAGTCAGGCAGTTTCTCTGAAAGCATAAAACTAGAAAAGGAATTTGCAGAGCACAATGCAAGAGGCAGACATATAGACATGGTTATGGAAATATTTAATCATGCACTGTGGCTACTGAGAACTTTCTTCAGTTTCCCTACCTCTCCATTGTGAAGGAGCTGAACAAAAGGCTGTTGCTGTCCGAGTTAATTTCTGCAGCCTCCTGGTTTTATGGACAAATAATTACTTTCACAGACCAGAATCAATCTCATTATGAACCTCCACTATTCAAATCTGTAACTGGGACAATAAGAGAGCTCCAGACTGTTTGTCTTCTTTTGAAATGAACAAACTCATGCACACACTCCCCAAAATAGTATCATTATAAATAATCCTTCCCTTACATAGACAGTTTTTAATTACAATTCTGTGCACCAGTCAGGGTTTGTGCTTTTTCCTCTAGATTTGGGGGACTGTTTTTAAGGTATTTAGTTGGTGAAAATATGTAAACAATTCTCTGTTATCAAGATTTAAAGGAAATTGCTGTGTGAGAGGGAAAGAAGAGAGTGAAAGGAGACAGGAGGTTTTAGCAAGGTGCCCCTCCTTAACCCCCACCTGGCTTTGGTTGAGAAAAATGTTAGGTCTGGAGGTTATTGTGAAGAATCTGAAAAGAGGAGCCACAGAAGCCTCACACACCACTGAACTACAGCCCCTTAGGAACAAAAAACTGATGTCGACCCTGCCACAGAAAGAGAAGCTACGAAGCAACAAGGAAGGGAAATAAAACTGAGTGGGGTGGGTGGGTTGGCTGAAGGGGATGAGCGTATGAAGAAGGAAGGGGGGCAGCATTAAAAGAAATATCAATCAATTGGAGCATATTCACTTTCTCCTGCACAGTAGATTCTATCAGAAGAAAACACTGAACTTTGTAGTGTTAGCAGCAGCTGAAATTTAGAATTATTGTTTCCTCCTAACAGAAGACTCATTTTCCACGGCCGCATTTGCAGCATAATAAGCTTTTTGTTATTTTTTCAATTAGAGTCAATTGACCTAACAAAATGGTTGGCAATTAAGTGATTTTTGTAATGGTCCGGGGGTAATTTAGTCGAGCTTGTCAGCTGTGTTTCATGAAGCCGAGATGTCTTTTTTTCCCACTGCCTCTCTCTCTGTCTCTCTCACTTACTCTCTCTCTCTCTCTCAAGCATAATGGCTCATAATTTCAAAATCTTTTCCTTCTGTTTCCCTCACAATAATTCGCAATTACAGGAAGTTGTTGGAGGTGATTTTTTTCCTACCTTGCTTTTTGAGTCAGTAATTTTAAATAAAATGTACATACTTGTAAAAAGGGGGCTATTACAGAAATCACTTTTTGTGTAAACTCAATTATTTTATGAATAGTGACACCAGTTTCTGCTGGGTTCAACTCCTGAAGGCTGATGTATTATTATTTTCAGGGTAAAAGGTTTTGAACATTTAGAACAGTTTTTCAAACCAAATCAGTATGCAGGAAAGTAAACAACAACTTAAATGATGAGGAGCCTTGTAGCAAAGCTTACAGGTATATGAGAAGAATGAATGCCGTTAGGACATTTAAACAATAGTCTGCAGCTACTGGACTTTATCTTCTCCCCCAGTGATTTATGAAGGGATTCCTCATTTGCCTAATTGATTCATTTTCTTAAAACAACATCTGGAGTTGCAATTCCTATTAAAGTGCTGTAGTTAGATCTGATGACTAGATCAGATGTTCTTTCATTTGTATTCTTTTTATTATCTCATTTTGTAGTGCACAGACACACACACACTGGAAACCAAAGCCACGCACCCCGTCCACCAGTGAATCCGGAGCCTTTGCAGCATCTGCCTGCGAACGGCTGTCTACTTTTTTTGATTTTTAAATCCTCTTTCTTTTTCCTAATCCCCAACCATGCCCAACATTTCTCCTGTTTCAGGAGCCATCCCCAGAAGCCGGCGGGATGAGGTGGATGCGCAGCTGCTTGGAGCGGCGCTGGCGCTGGTGGTGCCGCCCCGGCATCCGGCAGAAGGGGGCACTGCTGGAGCGGAGCAGCCCGCACCCCCCACCCTCCCGCCTCTACCTTCCCCGTCCCCAGCCTCTGGCTCTTGCCCGTCGCCGCCTCCGGTCTGACAGGACCCCGCTGGCCCCCTGCGAGCCCTCCGCATCCTGCCTGCCTGCCTGCCTGCCCCATGCCCCCGCCTCCCTCCCCGCTCTCTGTCAGCCCACGGCCCCCTGCCTGCTCCCACCGCAAGACTTACACTGGGAAAACTTATTGGGCACAGCTCGGGGGGCCCGGTGCGGTTGTTTCAGCCGCACCCTGGTCTCGAAGGCGCTGGACGGAGGGCTGTGCCTCCGGGGGAAAACCCACTTAACACTCCCAGCGCTGGTTTGCGGATGGCAGAGGGTGGCTACTGTTTGGGGTTTTTATTGCCGATGTCAGAATTATTTGTTGATGTCAGAATTTTATTTTCTTACTGGTTTAGTTTGTCTTGTGTCACATTCTGAAAGCTTCTTATCCTGTAGTTTTGTATCATATTTTTGGCTAAAATTTGTGACCTAAGTTCTGAGAGGCATTTTTATCTTCCTCTTTCATTCTTCGTCTCCTGCATCCAGCATCTCGTGGAATTCGGTTGTGAGAGACTGTCCTTCCCACCTTGCCAATTGGAACAGCAAGATCTGTGTGCATTATCCTCAGTAAATATTACTTTCACATTTGGATCTCCACTCATTTCCCTTATGACCCCGGACAGTCTTCTCCCAGGGTTTGATTATAAATCGCTATAGTCTGGACTGTGCTGAAGCCTCCTAGGGCTTCAATTAATCCACCACACCTAGCATTTCTGTGACTATAAAAGGAAAAGTTATGATTCTGAATAAGCATCATGCAGAAGAAAGAAGCAAAAGCATAAAGTATTAAACTTTCATCCAGCACCATAGGAGAGATGTAGTTATTAAATTTCAGCTGCTTATCAAACTGATATGAAAGTCATTTTGCATGATTGCTTTGCATCCTCAAATCTTCTGCTTTTATTTGCAGTGCATCTCTGTGCTTTCTTATTAGGAAAATACTCAAAGGATAAAAAAGCTGATAATATTATTCAGTTTTGACAATTAGGTAGAAAAAACATTTTAAGAAGTGCTTTTTTTATTGCAGCTAGTAATAATAGTGGTGGTCCTCCTGGTAGCAGTCTCTTCTGATGCTACCCAGGATGATGCTAGCTTTACCCTGTAATGGCTAAAGCCCTGATGGTTATACTGGTAAAGCTGTTAAGGAGTGTGAGCCAGGATGTCATTCTCAATCTCACAAACAATATACACAGCCACAGCTTATTTTGCCTTCAGAGGTCCATATTTTATGGCTTTTTAAACTTGTCTCCTTCTCCCCCCCCAGACCCCTTGCCATGTCAAAGATTCACCAATGTACTGTGACTGGTGCCTGTGCTGAGAGGGGCAGGAGGAATATCACTTTGCCTGGATTACATCCTGTCCTGGGCTTGTCCACAGCTGCTGTCCATCCCCCCAGGATCACTATCGTGTTAGCCACTTCAGCAAACCTATCTCTATCTATTTATAATCAATCTCCCATATGCTTTAGCTGCCCAGCAACTGCCTTTAATTGTTACCTCCCCACACTGTGGTTCCCTTCCAGTTCAGCTTAATCTGCTCCTGATGCTTTGCGTGTGAATTTATGGAAAGCTGTGAGCATTCAAGGGAATGCAGAGCCCTTAGAAGATGAGAGCAAATCATTCCATCTCCCACAACTCTCCCTTTCCCCACCGTGGGTTTCCACAACTTGATGCTTGGTTGGTTTTTTTCCAGCAAATGTTCCAACCATTTCTTCACTACCCTCCCTGCCCTCCCATTTTCTGTCAATGCTTCCCCATCTCCCCCTGGGTTTTACTTCTCCATGATTCAATTCACTCCCAGCAACTGTTGCAAACCTGATGACTCCCTAGCATTTATCTCCTTATCTTTAGTAACTGCCTTCTGTCCAGTCATCTCATCTCATACTATCCACCTCACATCACTGGCCAGATGTCTGGTCATAAATTCAGAATAACAAAAATGCAGCCTCTTTGAGCCCTTGTTTCTGCATCATGGTATAGAATTATTTCTCAGTTGCATGATGCTGGAGGGTATTAGCACCATACCTGCTCTTCACACTTAATTTCTCCAAATCAAGTCACTGCTTTTCCAGTCTTTACAAAACATATCTCTTTCATATTGAAGGACCTCCTTGGATATTGCTGCCTGGATTTGTTTTCTCTTCCCCAGGCTGTGGGAACTTTCTTCCCTCTTTCTCCCCCTCTTTTTTCACCTCTACACTGCTGTCCTCTCAGACAGTGATATTCTCTGTATGTGCCTACAACTTGGGAGGGCAGCATTATATACTTCGTGATACTGACAAGATCTGGGAAAGACAAGTTCTCCTCCCTAGGAGAGGGATTCAGGTAACCATCCCCATGTAACATGTATTTTAGTTGTTTTTTGAGCTGTCCTGAATTCAGAGTGGTATAGTTAAGATTATTGTTTAGAGACTGATTTTCTTTCACCCCCAAATGATTGCATATGCTTTCCCTAGTGCTTTCCCTAGTGCTCAGCCACCTGCCATAATCTGTGGCTCTTACTTGGCATTGGGGAGAAATGCAGATGACCCAGGAAAGTGCAGAAGCTGAAGGATTCTGGTCCATGGAAAGCAATGTATTGCAGAGGAAGTACTTCACTGGTGGAGAGGGGAGGAATAGCCATTTTATTAGGAAAAATATTCTGAGAGTGATATATGCTAAACTGGGGTGGGGAGGAGGAAGAGATGACATCCTTTGCAGGAGTCATCATCAGAATATATTTATTACTGTGTTGTCCAAACTACTTTACAGTTTCTAAGATATAATTATATCTTACACCTTGGCAAGGAACTGAACAGATGTCCTTATAAAGGACAATTTAATCAAGTAAAAATATAAATTAGGCAGGAATTCGTTAAAGGAATCATTAACTGTTACCATGGTTAGTCCAAAAGTGTAAAAGCAAGGTGAGTTTTACTGTGCTGACCTCTGACTTCCCAAAGCCTACATTTCAGTCTTAAATAGTTTTTGCACCAAATACTGCTTTAAAGACAGAAACTAAACCCCATTATTGTATTTTACTTGCTGTGGGCTAATATTTTCTCTCTGAAGGCTGATAACTCAACATAAAAAAATCACATGTTGAAAATATATATATAATGTCCTCTGTAGAATGCTTTAACGTGCCCAGCAGTATATTCCCACTTTATTCCTAGAAGAGTAAAATTACAGTGTGTAGCAGGGCTGGCACCATGCTTCCATGCCGTGCAGACATTAGAGCAGAGGGAATAATTCACAATGAATAGTTTAGTCAGTAAGCTTAGCCCTTTTTCTGCTTATGGGATCTCCATGGGCAGACTGAGGTTTCCTTGAGTTTATTATGTAAAAGAATTCATCGAGATCCTTTTTCCTCTAAGTATTTTTAATTGCTCAGGAACAGTTTTCTGTGAATATCCACCAATCACTTCTTGAGCTTTGTTAGTTATGACTTCTTTATGAGTCACATGGTGTTGATTTCTTTTTCCAATGCACAGAGCATACAAAAACTTTCATCCATATAAATCTAAAATCCAGTTTCCATCAATACTTATGCACACTGTTCTTAAATTCTCTGTGAATAGCCACAATATTAGTTGAATCATGCAAGTGTCCTTAGAAAGTAAACACGACTAAAAGAGAATATGGTTGATATGAATCTATTTCCAAATTCCAGTGAATGTACTTGAATTTTTTAATGACATTTACCCAGCTATAGGAGATTATAGGAAAATGTAATCTCACTGCTTTCCTTTCTTTCCATCCTATGTTTCTTTCTTCTCATGAACTAGCAGTAGGAATGAAATAATAGCAAATCTTCCTTGGCAAAAAAAAAAAAAAAAAAGAAAAAGAAAAAGAAAAAAAAAGTATTAAAGTAAACGTCCTTGAGTACCAAATAGCCAGCTCTCATTTTTCAAAACCAGACTTAATTCGTTGCAGTTGTACTTGGGAGGTCTAGTTCATTCACCTGCCTCCAGGATGAGTATTCAATTAAGAAATATAAAAGATAATATGGTGCTATAGGGACAATAGTAGTTAGAAAACTGTCCATGCTCTCTGTAAAGAGAGGTACATTTCTTTGAAAGCAAACATGTGCTGTTGAAATGCATGTTTTCTATTCTGTGATTCTCCACTCCACATTATAATAGAATATTTATAAAGACCTAACAGATGGAAAAATACTTTCAATGTGAAATTTTCCTCCTAGCTACAAGGTGCTCTCCTCTAGAACCTCACTGTAGTTGCAAACTCTTACTGAGGAATAAATTAATCAACCCTCACCATGATTCTTCATGGTTTTCTGGGGAAGCCCTGTATTATTTCTCTGTGCTGCTGCACCTCCAATATGTTTCTGGTTTAAACTATTCCAGCCACTTCAGTAAGTGATGGAAAAGGTTTACTTCATTCTAAATCTGATTGCTTGGTTCAAGAGTCTGCCAGACTGGAATATCTTTGATACAAGTCCCCTAGCAAAGTGATCTGTCTTTTGAGGACTTCCAAGGCTGGGACTTATTGCACTGGTACCTACACTGACCACATCTAGAGCCAAATCTAATGGTTCATAGTCTTAGCTCATGGACTTCAGACTTTTAAGACTTAGTCATCCTCCCTATATCATTGTCTACCACTGAAGCCAAGGTACTTCACAGCAGAATAAGGAGCACAAGACCTCCAGCCTGGCAGCAGCCTAAGAAGTCATAATGTGCAACAAGTATATTGGATCAGAGAATATGGATCACTCATTTGACATGCTCTGTAAACATGGCCATTATTACTGAACTTCTCACAGCATTTTTTCTGTGGTTAAATCACCTTTGTATCTGTGCTCTGCAGACTGGATTGAAATGGTCCTGACCAGGTGAGGTAGTAGCCATTTTTCATCTAGAAAATTGAAACAAAGATGTGAGAAATCATCAAATTTTGCCCACCCAGTTTGTGACATGAAAGAAACAACTTTCCAAAACATTTATAACTGTGTAACATTTCTCATGCACAGGGCACAGGGTGTATGACCTTGCTTGCTTGCTTGCTGGGGGAGCTGAGTACTTCTGCAGTCTGTTCTGGGTTGGGAGATTAAAAAAAAACCAAAAAACCAAACAAACAAAAAAAACCCAACAAAAAACAAAAAAAAAACACACACACAAAAAAAAAAAAAAAAAAAAAAAAAAAAAAAAAAAAGGAAAAAGGAAAAAGAACGCTTCAACGTGGATTATTGCTTCTTCACGCTACAGGACTATCAGTGAAATCCAGTCCATCAAACATAGTCTAAGCATTTATTTTGCACCTACATTTTTGGTAGTTCTTGACATAGGGCTGCTAAAAGAAGTGGATAAATTCTCTGTCTAATCAATGGAAAACCAGAAAACCCCCTAAATAATTTTACCTGTTTCAGTTTTCATCCATAAAATTTGTGCTTAGTCTGTCTTCATTAGGTAAACAAACTCTACTCCCAGAAACAGGACTAGGTTGCAAGCAATAAGATCAGATCACATTTTCCAAGCATATGGCCACCTGAGCCAAGAGAACCTACCTTGACCTGCTCTAACTCCACTGCACCCAGCAGAGACTTGCCATTTCTCCATGGTGTGTGACAAATGTGTGTCTCAGGGAAACAGAGACAGGCTGGGATTCAGACTTTATCAGCAGTCATAGTGCATAACCCTGAGTGGTCCACACTGACTCTGCCAGGGCAGCTCTTGGCCAGACGTTGCCTAGTTTAGATGAAGGATTAGATTACCTTCTGTTCTTTCCAACCAGAACATCCTTATACTCCTTTCCTTTTCTTTTCTTCTTTCTGGTATCACTTGAGTGTACTTTTTTCCCCATTACTCCTCTATGAACTTACACCCCTCTCTTACCTGTCTAGTCACTCTCCTCACAGCACATTGGTGTCCACGTCTCCCCTTCTTTTCTGTTCACTGGACCCAAATGCTGTTCCTCATCCAAAATCTCAAGGTTGCCATGCTTCTAAACATTCTGGCCAGTTTATTACAGCATGTTCTGAGTCCTCATAATTTTTCCTATTTTTAACTAATTGTCAGAGCTAGAGCAAATGCACATATGGATCTGTGCCTTCACAGTAGCTCCCTGTCCAAAGTGGCTATTCTTTCTTGTTGCTAAAGAGAAGCTCTGCCAAATCCCCCTCACTCAGAGCTCTCCCTTTCCACTTTTCTCTCTCCCTTTTCTTTACACTCTTTCCTCCCTCTTTTTTTTATGAGCTTGTGTGAAAATAATCTTTTTCCTCCCCCTGCCTGTCCCTTGGATGCCATCAGGAACAGGGGAGAGCAAAGCTCTCTGCTGCTAGTTCTGGATCTAGAGACCCAAACTCACAGATATATATATAATCATATATAAACTGGATGGTTTCATTTCCCCAGGCTTGGCCTATCAATATGTGTCATTCCTAACATATAGGTGATAGTGACTTTCTATCCACCTGAACTTTTAAGTTTTTAATTACTTACCAGGTTTTATTAGAAAGGTGGACAATTCTCACCTGTTCCACTGATGGAATTAAATCACCTCACTGTAAGTAAGAAATAGCAAATGTACAACAATACCCTCTGAGAATATTCTTCTGGGCATTGGTCACTGCCAGTAAATGTTGATTTCATACAGGAGAAATATAATTATCTCCATTAAAAAGCTATACAATTAACAACACTTGCCACACAGTGGAGTCTAGGTTACCATGGTATTGCTCTGTGCCTAGAATAGGAAATAACTGTGGTATATCAGATTCCATCTCATGGTAATTGCTACTTTTTTACTGACCACCTATGTAGCATTAAAAGTCTCCTGCCCAACTAATTCACCTATTTTAAAGCTTATTATGGCTATATTTATTCTCCCTTCCACCTCAAATCACTAGTGTGCCAAGTACATAATACTGGGTTCTCAAATATCCAAGAACATGTATTTATATGATGACTAGGAAATAGGCATTCGAGGTGGAAGAGGAAAATGGAAAAGAAAGATGTTTGGGATATGAGGTCCAGGGGAGTGTCTGATGTCTCTTTGCACAGTGGAAAAGAGATGGAAAGGTCCTGAAAGCAAACATGAAGTTTGAGACGATGATTTTCTGAGTGCAAAGAATTAAGATAATTGAAGAGACAGAAAGAATAAATTCAACAGCACAAGAGATGAAGAAGATGGTGAAACTGTGGCTAATGTGATGATTGAAAGAAGGGGTAACTCAGAGCCACATAGCATATTTTCTTCCTCATTTTTCTCCTATAAGCAAATAAAAAAAAAATCTGTGTCCCCCTGTGGGTTAAGATTACTGGTGTTTCAGCTGTGTCCAATGATAGCACAAGGGGCAATAGTACACACTTGAACATAGGAAACCTCCACATAAAGAAAAGCTTTTTCACTGAGGGTGAACACACTGAGGTGTGCACTGGCACAGGCTGCCCAGAAAGACTGTGGAGTCTGGTTCTCTGGAGACATTCAAAACCCACCTGCACACACTCCTCTGTGACCTGTTGTAGGTGACCCTGTGCTGGCAGGAGGATTGGACTACTTGATCCTTCAAGGTCCCTTCCAACCTCTAACTTTCTGTAATTCTGTTGTGGAAGATGGGTGTATGATGGGAACACTTTCAAGAACAGACAAAATGTGAGTGGCAAAAGGAGAAAAAGGAAAAAAAAAATAAGTAAAACAAGGAGGTGAGAAAGAGGGGACAATGAAAACCAGTTTGGAATACTGGTGGGCAGTAAATAAAACTCAACTCTCACATTATAGCAGTTAGGAGACAATGACTGCTGATTGTACACAGTCTGTGAGAGAAGATGCTATATACACTTGCTTGAATTTTGCACCTGAAATGACCATGACTTATTCGTGAGTGATTTATCCTTAAAACTTATCAATGTTCCAGCAGCCAAAGAAGAGCTATGGCAAAATTTCAAAAATAAATACCAGTATATACTAGCTAATTAATTCCTTTATTATTATACATCCTCATCCCCCGCAACCCTCGAAGATTTATAAATGTTTCCAACCTTTGAGTTTGGGAAAAGTTTATATATTTCTTTAAAAAAAAAAAAAATTCATTAAGGATATGCATTGCTCTCAGACACCCTGGTTTGAAGGATGATATTCTAGGATATCTCCTTTTTAGCATCCTAGGTTCTGTTATGTGTGATATCACACAAAGTTATGTTTGGGAATGTCCTTATCAAAGGAGCAACTGCCAGATTATTGTACAGAAGAGAGGAGAATTTTGAAAGCAGTAAAAATTGCCTCATAGTGGAGAGATTCAGGACATATTTCTGAACTTAATGTAATTTTTCACTTCAGCTTTGCAGTTCACCTATAGCACAGATCACCTTTAAAAATATTTCCACAAGCATCATCTATGTTACCATCATAACATCAGCTTTAACTGTGAACTCACTGGCTTTGTTATCTGTTTATATTTAGCTGCTTATCACTGAAGCACCACAATGGTGGCCATGTTACAATACTCAGGTAGAGAAGCTCATAGATATACAGAGAGACTGATTTAGCAGCAGGTTTCTGTGAGTGCTTCGCTTTGCTTGTATGATTACTACTGTTGTGCACAGGGCTAAGGCATAAAGTATAGCAGGTATAGGGTGGGCATTTGCAGGACTGAGCCCACAGCCAGTTAAAAGTGAGAAGACAAATAAATCTAAGTTGGATTCACAGCATTAGTTAAATGTATCTCTTTGTATTTATAAACAGCAATATGCTGCTGTTACAAAAGCTATTTCATTTAGTGCCATCCTACATTCTGCAATTTAATTATTCACTTAATTATTGAAACATTCATCATAGTTTTCCAATTGATTCATGAGGGGCTGGCTGCATTTCTTTGACTCATTAATAAAGTGACAAGGAAATTGACAGTCTTCTTGCTAACCTCCTATCTATGAACAGTAATACAGGGAATACGAGACCTTGAGTCTTTTTTTTTTTTTTAATTTTTAAAATTTGTATTATTATCACCAGCTATAACTATAGTCATAAAAGACTCATTTGGTAGTATAGGAACGGAACAATATACAAGGAAACCCTAATTATCATTGGTTTTGATAGTAAAATATGCAAACTAATATCTTCCTGAGACCACATTTTTTATTATGAAATGGGTGATAGAGCAGAGATATTTCCAAATCCAGACATATATTACAAACATAGATAAACCCAAGATAAAAATTAATAGTGACCTTGCATGCCTGGATGTAAGAAATATAATATATATATATAACAATATATATCAATCATAGCTGGGAAAGGACAGTAAGATGCTCACAAGTGAAAGATTAATTTACAGAGTTCTAAAATGTGTTCAAAATAAAATCTGTAGCATCTCTTTTCCCTCCCATTGCCTGATTTTGGGTGTATTTGGTATTGCCTGTCTGAAATACTACTACCTTAAAACATGTTTGTAACTTGCATCAAAAAGAAAGACTCATCTTTTCTTTTTTTCTTCTATCTCCTTTATTTACAGGCTATTTAAGTAAAGGTACAGCTCTCTGTGTCTCTATAATTTTTTTGCAAGTATCTCTTCTATTGGTTTAATTTTTATAGCTTCTAAAATTTCAGGTGCTACCCTCAAAGACCTCCCTTGTATTCATCAGTTTTCTCTCAGGAGAGGTTGTCCACAGTTTGAAGCATACAAGGTCTTGTCTTAATGTTTATATGAGTACTTCTGCCCTTGGTTATTATTCTCGTCTTCATGATACTATGCAAATCGACAGCTACTTCACTGTGCTTCCAGCTAAGACTGCTGAATATTGTGTGAGTAGCTGAAAAATAGCTGAAGAAGGGGTGTGAGCATCAGAAATATAAAAGTTGAGCCCTGAGCATGTCTGTATGTGTGTGCGTATGTACGTATGTGCTTGTAGATGTGCATGCCAGTCATATAATTTGAAAAGTGAATCTGTGTAAATCAATGCATTTATTTAGCTCTCTTACCAACCCTCTCCCTGAGTTAACACCCCAGCACACACAATGCTAGCGAAGGTGATTATCTCTGCTAGCATAATTCCTCCGTAACATCTGCTTTCGCCCATAACACTCCACTAATTTTTCCCTCATTTCATTACACATAATTTTCTTTCAACACAATCTACATGTATTAAGTGGTAATGACTTTCCAGTTAAGAGCAAATCGACGCCAAGGGACCCCCCCCTCGATTGCCTGCCGTGCCTGACTCCGGCTATTAAAGATAAATTTGGTGCCTCAGAAAGCTGCAGTAAGCTAATCAATCAATTAAGCGGTTAGGACATACATTATCAAAATTCCACAGTGCGGGGGTGCGTGAGAGCATGCTGATATACTTGATATGATTTTAGGAATAAAAAAAGGAAAAAAATGCAATCTACAAATGGATATGATTTGAGGTTGAAAGTCAGTATTTAGTGTCTTCTGAAATGAAAACTCCAGCTATTGCACACTCCCGATAGCAACTTTGATGTCTATGCCTGTACAAATTTCCATTGCAGCTTTTACACCTAGCACGGTTTGCTAGTGGATACTAGAAAGGAGCTGATGACACAGTAAAATCTATTTTTAAATGATGTGAGCATTCTAGTGCAGCATAAAGCAATGCCATTCACAGTTAAGCTGCCTGTTCTGTCCGTAACTTGTCATTGTATCTCTCGGTACTGCCACAGTCTTAGAACACACATTAATATTCTGTATTAAGCTTTCTGCAAAAAGGTGGTTTAAGGACAGAATGGCAGCTATCATATCCTGTTGTGTCAAGTTTTATCTTCAACATTGGTTTAATATCCACTCTGAGGTTAATTTGAGGAAGTATTTAAAACTAGTAAAGCAGATTGTGAAATAAATTGAAAAATGGCTTTGCTTTTCTTGTTTTCTAAAAAGCAGCTCTTAGTGAAGTGAAATCCATTGCAGGACAAATTGCCTTCACAAAACAGCTTCAACCCAACCAGAAAAAGTTCAGTTCCCTGATAATTGAGTTATATTTGAGTGCAAGGAAATAGGAATATTTCAGAAGTATACATAATATTATTAGCAATCCCTTCATTGCTATGTTTTTATATATTATTTTTGGCATTGTGTTTTTCTTTCTATTTAAAAATTACATATCCAGTTAAAGACATTTTATTTTTAATGTAAAAACATTTTCTCTTGCACTGTGATGAGCAGCCTGTATGCCGATACTCGGCCAAATGCTAAGAAAATGGAAACAAAACCTCAAAGACCATAAGAATTATACAAGCAATCTTTATATCTCTGCCAGGACTAATACAAAAGAGTTTTTAAAGAGAGTTAAATAGAACTTTATAGCAGGATTCTGAATAGGAAAAAATATGACAACAATTATAAAACATATTTTTAAAACAATCAGTAAATCTATAAATATAAACTATAAATGGATCACTACAAGACTTTGTCAGTTACTTTTCCTGTCAGTATTAAGCATTTTGCCTAAAGCTTTGTTATTGTACTTTTGTAGTTATCAGATGAAATGACATGGCAAAACTCCCTCCTTACTTTTCCAGAGAATTTTCCTCACTTTCTGCAAATCACACTGGACCATATTCAGTGCATATGTTTCTACTAGTGGAAAGAACCTTAGCATCATTTTACTGTCTAAATTACTTAGCTAAATTACTTAGCAAAAAAGAAGTAGTCTGTCAAAGATAAAAGGGGTAGGTTGCTTTTTTGTTTGTTTTAAAGTAGAACAAATAAAAGAGGTAACTCAGTGACTTCTTTCTGATGGGTCTGCATAAGGCAACACTGCCATCAAAAACCTCTAAAAAGAGCAGTATAAATGTACACAAAATAAGCAGAACACTTAATCCAAACCCTGCACATAAAATATAATTGCAGAGAGTTAATAATGGCAAATATAGTGAAATAAAAAAGCTACCCACGGAGACTATACAAATGCATCCTTCAAAAAAAAAAATCTCAAAACCAGCACGTTTCAATAATATGATGCTGTCCTCTCCTTAGTGGCATTCTTCATTGACTAAGCTGATAATGAAAAGGTGTCAGGGAGATTCACAGTTTAGAGTTGTATTTTCTTCCTTTCTTTTGTGCTGTTAGTTTCCATTTATGGCTGTTTGCCTGCCTTTGCTCTGTATGGAGGGTATGAAATATTTCAGAGCTACATTTTCTTGTGAGATGTAGGGGCTAAATTTGACTTTATTATCATTACTAGCAGCATGCAAGTTTAAGTTTATTTGGTTGAAAAAGACACAATGATGTTGCTCTCGCTGATACAGAAGCAGCTACATTGGCTTTTATAGGATTTTTAGTGCAGGCTTCTTCATCTGTCCTGGATTTAATAGCTACTCAATTAGCTGGATTTTTTTAGTTTGTTTGTTTGTTTTCATTTCTTACCCATTTTCTTTTTGGAAAAAATAATTTTGATTTACCTAAACATACATCAAAACATCTTTATCTCTTCATACTGAGTGAGAAATTCCTTCAGATTAAGGGGGAGGCGGGTGGAGAGAGGAGGGAAGAGAGGCAAACAATAAAAAATGCTCAGACCAAACCAGTTTGCCTTCTTCTTTTGTGCAGTTCATGTAATGACTGAACTTTTGACTTTAAAGTTTTTCTCTGGTGCGGTACAGTGGAAAAAGAAACAAATAAACAGGCAAAAAAAAAAGATCCCCTTGGTGCAAAGGCTAGTCTAAGGCAATACCTGGTGAGGGGAATTTTTTTTGGTTGTTGTTGTTTACTTGAAGCAGATAAAACACCCACCTTAAACCCGCCCTCTATTCAGTTCAGCAGCACCTCCATACTCCAATAAACCGTTTTCATTCCATCTGGCGTGCGTTTGCTCTGAAGACATTTTCCTGTCAATCTCTCCTGCCACATTAAAAATCTGTCATTACTATTGCATTGCCGCCTGGCTCCTGAGATTTGTCTGACTGCTTTATTGCTCCTCTCATTTTTTTTTTTTCTGCTACAGCCGAGAAGCAGAAATAAAGGTTTGTTGTTGAAACATGGCCGCAAGGAAAGTAGGAGGCACACATCTGTCAAGGTATTACCTTTCTTCAACCAGGGATTAAGGTGTTTTACTGCTCTCGCTACTGAGCAGTCACACTGAATAAATTTTCTCAGTAGAACATAAAAATGAACTCATACATTTTGAACTGGGTTTCATTCTTTCAAGCCAACCCATATAATTATGCAATGGCATCAGTGTTCAGGGGGAAAAAGAAAAGTCAGAAAGGTTTGTGTGCACCCCCCTTCTCTCTCCCGCACTACACTTCACATTTACATTATTTAAATGCTTATTAGGAGGACAAGATTGAGACAATACGTACTGGGGTGAGAAATGTTTTTTTCACTCTTCCTCATTGCTGTTACTGGATCCCTAGCAAGGTCAGAGAGTGTACAGGGCTTTAATCCCCATTTTTTGTTTCTGTGCTCACAAGATATGCCTATGTACATTCACTGTTAATGCACATTGAAGCAAGTCAGTAGCATTGCAATTTATGAAACATTGTCTTTTGAGAGAAACTGGCAATATTAGATGCTGTATACTCTTCCTATTCCTGCTGTGAACATTAACTTTACAGTCTCAATGGCACAAATGAAAACAATTTAAATACTAAATATAACCAATGGAAGTGCTTGTTACACTAAGACAGAGCATGCTGGACTCTCCTCCACAGTCCTCTGGAGATACTCTGGCATCATCATCTCAGTTATATAAAGTAAGATGCATAAAGCAAAAGGAGTTCTCTCAAAATAAATATTAGGTGTGCTCAAATGAAGAATGAGGCCAAATATGTCCATGATCTGTAAAGAGGGATCATATAAGCTGCTTTATGGTTGTTGTTTTTTACTGAAAAAGAGTAATGCAGCTTTTAAACCTGAGGAGACCCAAGGACAGAATGACTAACCTTAGTGCAGGAACCATAAATCTTTCAAAATTGTAAGCAAAAATTAGTTAAGAAATTATTACATGGAGTCAGAAATCAGAGCTCCCTCTGTATAAAGACATCCAGAGCTCCATACCTCCAGGTAGCTCTGCAGTGTGTCTGCACCATCAGTTTGACTTGCTCTCTGTACTGCCCTAAGATTCACGCCTCCTAAATGTGCACAATGCCTCCTCTCAGGCTCCCCTTTGGAGCAAGACAAATACCTCCCACCAAAGAAGCTAACTCGTGTCATTGCTGACTGACATATTTATTTAGCAATAAGGTAGCTCTGTTCAACAGAGAAATATTAGGATCTGCAGTTCTACTGAAAAACTGCTGCTTGAACAAAAGCAAATGAGTTATCCCGCAGGCCAGCAAATAATCCGTCACTCAACTTATACTTGACAGTGTCCCAAGAAGGTTATAAATCACCAGGTTATCAGTTCAATACTGTATTGCCCCGGCCTTTACTTTCTGCTGGCTATTGGCTACTTTCCATCCATTTGAACCCAGCAAAGACATGAGGAAAAGTGAGCACTGTGAAATCTTGCACTCCTCTCTCTGCTCCCACCCCTTTCCTAGAGTTGCATAACTGATTTTACAGCTTTCTTATGCCAGGACAGCCACTGGTAACGTGATGGGCTAGAGTTAGAGGCAAAGCTTTATCTCAAACTATTTCCAGGTTCAAGTCATCAGAAGAAAGGACCATCTTCCTCTGTGTTAGTATAACACCATGTACAACAGGGGATTTAATTATGTTACATAGTGCTAGAGTGTAAATGATAGATAATGCATCTGTGGAAATATAGTTCCTTCAAAAGACTTTTTTATGGCATTACATGGCATGCAAGTAGTGCTGAGGACCTCATGTCCATCCTGTCTGTCTTTCAGGGACGTACCTCAAACTAGTTCGAGTCTGGTCTCATGAAGTGGGTACACATTAGCAAGTGGAGTATATTAGCTGTGCATCCAGAGCTCAACCTTCTGTCTTCTCTGGCAGCCCGTGTGTTTGATGGATCCTGCTTGTGGCTGATGTTTCTCTTCATTCCTCAAAGACAGGGTGGTGCTTGGTGGTACAGAGAAGCATTAACCTGCTACACCAGAATTCTGCAGTGCACATTTACTGGAACACAAATAATTAATAATTTGCAGGTAAAACAAAAATAAACAAATAGACAAAACCAAACCAAAACAAAAACCAAAGCAAAACAAAACCACAAACAAGGAAACAAACAAACAAACAAAAAGGAAAGAGAGAAAGGGAAATCTGTATGTGTTCTTGTTCCTTTCCTTCTTTTTTTAAACAAAAACGGTGCCAGTGATTTTGTTCACATACAACCCTTAGGGAACTTTAAGCCTATAAGAGTGTTGCATGTGACATTAAGTTCAGATTATTTGCACAGGTCCCTTTTATGTTTTTCGGTCTTTCAAACCCAAGTTTCAATGTCTTCTTGCAGAAAGGTGTTTGCTGGCAATGGCCCTTTATCTTTCCCTTTTACTGACTCCTCCTCTTCCAGCATACAAAGCTCAGAGTTAAAAATGCTGCCAGTAGCAGTAATTTCATTTGCAAAGCCTGTCTGAAGTGGGCAACTGTGTTATACCTTTGGGCATGTTTAAATAACGTATCAAGATCCAGATCAAAGCTGGAAAGTGGCCACTTGCCAAAATATTTTAAAAAGCAATTCATATTTGAAGAAGACAACCATAAGGGCCCAATGTTTCAGAAGATACAAAGCTACTGACAGTCCTTTTGGGAACCTCAGAGTTTCCAAAAAACCCCATTGCCCCTGTTTTTTATTTAAACAAGGATTCAAATGAGAATAGTCGAAAGTAAAGTGAACTCCATATATCAGTCTTCATTAAACTGACCACTTGATTTTAATTACCCATGATAAACATGACAATATTTTCCCGTGGAAGAGGAGCTCTCACATCCAATCAAAGTCGCTTGAAGCTTGAATTTAAATATGCATAACTTCTGATCCACACAGAGGTATATAGTTGATAAGTATCTCGGACAAGGATTTGGGCAATGAAGTTTGATCTGGTTCTTAGGTTATCTGTGTAACCATGGCTGCCTCTCATCCAAACATGCAGTGGTTATCAAAGCTATACATGCAGTCTCAGTGAAACAAGTCCACTGCATGTGTTATTTCATACTGGGAACCAGATTCAAGCTTTAATGAGTCAATGAATTGTGCTGCCCATAACTCAGTAAAAAAAAAAAATTAAAAAATTAAGCTGTCCTCACATTAAAATTTTAGCTTCCATACTCTCATCCCAGTTACCATACAGCCACTCACTGCCTATGCCATGCATTCAGGTCATCCCACCTTCACCTGTTTTTATTCACCTGATAACATTTAAATTAAGTTCACCTCACATATACATAATTAATGAAGGGACCCTTTCTCTCAGTAAAACTAATCATATTCTTCTTCCTCCTTCCCAGTATGAATGTGGAATTCACTTATGCCAATATCATCTTTATCTCTATTATGATTCTCCACAGAGCAATGTCAGCCAGTGCCAGCTACCCTAGGAAAGATCCTTTTTTTAGAGACAGACTGGGTCTGTTCAACCAGTTGATTTTGAGGGAAAGCAAGGACATAGAGCTTCCCAGCATCAAGGCTTCGATTCAGTTTTTGGGTTTTTTTTTTGTTTGTTTTGATTGGTTGCACACCCATCCTAGTCTGTGGAACCAGGAAAGGAACATCCTCCTCTGCACAGCACCTCTCAGAAACTTCAGTTACTGGACACAGGAGTGTCCATCAGCAGCCGTGTGTTCCTGGGGAACCCACATGGGAGTGTTACCAACAAGGCTGCTGCTCACTTGCTTACAGATACTCACATGTTGAAGCACTTTCTCTGTCACAGTCTCTCATCTCTCCACTGCCAGGGAGGAAGTACCATGAATGATTGATGAGGAAAGCTGCGGGCATCTCTCTCTCAGGTCTGTTTGCTTCTACAGAGTGTACATCTGTGGTTTACCTTGTCTTTTCTGTCTCTCTCTGCACCTCTTTCTTCTGCATTGCTCCTAGGCTAAGGGCAGTGGTCTGAGAAGGCAGATCTTTCCCCTCAGGGTCAATTTGCACTGCAGGTGCACAGACCTCAGTGCTGTACTTTAGAGAGCTACTCCATGCTACATGCAAGCAAGGTCCCTGACATCGAGCATCTTCCAAGGGCTGTAGTTTATGATGTTTTCCCCTAATACTAAAAAAAAGCGCTATCAACATTCTTCATTGATCAAAAACTATGTGAATTAGATTTCAAAAGAATTTCATAAAAATTGGATATTTTTCATCATATATTCTCCCCCTGACCCCTGAGTTTTTGCACCCACAAGTACTGTCTCCATGCTAGGCCTTGCTGGTTCACAAATTAAAACCAAAAAGCTAAAAATCTTACCTGGCATTGTATGTAGCCAGGAGATTTGGGGAAGGGCAAGAGAAGACACGGAGGTTTTCTCTTTAAACCTGTCCTGCACCCCTCAGATAACAGAACAACCCCACAAGAGGCTGTGCTGCAGGTAGCCTTCTGATGTGTTTCATTTTTGGCAAGCCACTGGGTACATTTGAAACTGTGTCAGGCTGTTTAAGCACCTCTCAGGATGCCTCCAGTGTCTTCAACAGGTGATCCCTGTGCTGCATTGTGCTCAAATGCTCAGGGATTACCATATGGGGTCTGCAAGTATAGATGGGTTTCCTCTTCAGAAAACAAATGTGAAGTGCAAAAGCTTCACTGACCACTCTGATCTCTGTGTCTGCCCGTGGCAACGGGAACAATTTTTAACATGAAGTGTAAGAGCTCTCAGCCCAGAGCATAGTGGTGAAGTGGCTGAATCGTGTTGCAGCTCAGACTGAAATCAGCCTGAAAACCCTGAGGTCACCTTACCCAGGGAAATGAGCCTGACACCATGACATTTCCCTCTTGAGAGTGACTGTAGCACCTCAAGAGGCACTGGGGCTTGGTGGTTGTTTATCTGTACTCTGTGATGCAGTGTCCTGCAGGGCATATTAAAGTTCATGAAATAATGATGAAGCAGAGGGGTAATTAAAAGCCACAGTGACATTGATCTGCAGAAATTTCAGAGGGAGCTTGGGGCACACAGGGAGACATCCATCTTACCTCATGCAGGGCCAGCTTGATTGGCCTACTGAGCATTGCAGATGGCGAGGCTCCTCACCTGTGGCCAGGAGGGCTCCCAGTGCAGCAGCTCTACTGGCTTTACATCTCTGCAAAACAAGAGGATGGGGAATGAATGGTCACAGCTGCCACAGTCTGTCCTTGCAGAGCAGCAGAGAAATCATTTAAAGATACATGTCTGCTTTCCAATTCTTGTTGTTTTTATCTGAAAATGACAAAAAACATTTTTACATAAAGACAGTTCTACTAAGAACCATTAGTCTTCCAGACTTCTTTGTTATATGAATTTGGTCACCATTTAGCATAGATTCACTGCTAATTCTTTTGGTTTAATCCACTTGTCATTAGTTTTTTTTCTTCATTCAGAAAACTCCAGGGCACATTCCACATCGATCTCTAAAATGGTTTCTCATTCCATTTTCTAAGTTGCCAAGGCTAAATAAAAGTCAACTTGGGGTTATGATTTTCCCTCAGATAACAAGGTCTCTTTCTTCAGTTTGGACTTTGAGTATTTGGGATCATTTCTCAACGTGTAACTTAAAGATTATGGGTTTCAAAGTGCTTCAGAAGCTGCCCTTATGTCAGAGAAATGGCAAGTACATTTCTAAGTTAAATTCACTAAGTTAACAGTGGTGCCATAGCTTACTTTAGTAGCTGGCATCTTTTGTACATCATTATATAATCACAGATTTTTACATTCTTTTTATAATTCCCAGCCTATTTTTTACACTTTGCTTCCTCCCACTTCATTTGATACTGACGGCTGCTGCTAAAGTTCCCTTACCTCTCTCAGAAAGGAAGTAGGTTAAGAACAAAAAGAAGAGCTCTATCAGATTAAGGCAAACATGTAGGCCCTACTGAGAAATGATGCATTTTACAATAGTACCAGCAAAACAGCTTACTTTGAAGGCTAAATTGCTAAATATATCCAGAGAATTCTGTGAGACAAAAGCAGCTGTCTTCTGCTTATTTTTAGTTGTTAGACTCTTAATGTCCCAAATAAACCAAAGTCTCATAAAGGGTCAAGATTGATGCAATCAGGATAATAAAATCACTCTGACAAGGCTGGAGTTTATACTTAGTTTATAATTAGGAGTCTGCTGTCTCAGGTTAAGATGCTGTAAAGTTCCAATGAATTGTTAAGCTATTCACAGCACTTCACTGCTACTAAGCTAGGAAATTATAATGTCCTAAAAATATCCTCATGTAAACACATCAGAAATGGTAGGATGGGAAATCTAGAACAAACTCTCTAGAGATGAGTATTCTGCAAAGGGCAATGGTAAGACTACAATATTTAGTATGAGGCTGACACCGAATTATTATCTTTAAAAATAAAGTGAACCACAGCTTCAACTAGCACAGATTTTTACTTTAAAAGAGACAAGAATTGACCAATCTCCTTATTATTCCAAAGGTAAAAGAATAGATCCCTTGTGATTTCCAATCTGAAAAAAATCACAGTTTTCTGATTTTGGACTGAAGCTGTGATTCTGGTAGCTTGCCTGCACAGATATAGTTGTTTGTCTTCATGCACCTTTTTTTACAAATCTAACCAAACTGCCCTTTTCCATGTCATTGTTTTTAGTCTAGAGGACATCTAATTTTTCCCAAGATCTGTGTGCATTGTTCAGGTCCAAACAGTTGCCTTACCCACAATCATAGTTGCCTAGAAGAGTATGAATTTCATTTACTTCTCTCTGCAATGGTCACAAATAAGTGTTTCTGTAATCACCATCCACCAGGGCCAAAAAGGTGAAGTAATATCAAAACTGAGGAAGAAACTTGTTAGAACTCATCTGTGTTAGTATCCATACTAATATTACATTGAGCAGACATTAGGAAATTTCTAATCTGAAAAGCTTGATTCCGAAACTAAGTCCTGTACAATTCTATTGTGCTCTGTCTTTGTGAAAAAGCAAATTCCAGAATTAAGTTGGGTTTGGTTTTTTTTACTTTCATCTGTGTTGGTAAATTATCCTATAATTTATGGTATCTGAAGATTTTTACTTTTCATGTGTGTGAAATATAGCATTTTTTGTCATCTGACGTATTTTCTTAATTTTGATTTATCATAAATTTGATTTATCATGAATCAGATGCAGATCTAAAGTATCTGAATACAATTTCAAGTTTACCCAGTAAATCAGTCACTTCCCTAGCTACAAATGTAAACTGCACTCAGATTTTATGTCCAATATTACTAGTCATCAAAATTCAAAAATCCTGAATCAATACCCAAAAAAATGTGAATCTGGTATAGAAATCATGATATTTTTTTAACACCATCTGACATATTAGCTTAAAAATGAAATAATTTACTGAACCTTTCAAAGTTCTTTTAAAAAAATAATTCTTCACAAACAGGAAAGCTATAAATGCTCAAAATGCAAAAAAAAAACAAAAAACAAAACCAACAAAAAACAACAAAAAAACCAAACACAAAACAAAACAAACCCCAAATAGGTTTATTCCTTTTAAACTTACAGGTGTTAATGACAACACCAAAGATGGCATGATTCCTGATGAAACCTGGAAAATCAGCTATATTGCCCATTCAGATGTCCACAGTAAAAAGTTCTCAGCATTGACTTCTACTCTGTGTCAATATTTATTGCCCCTTAGAGCTAAGTGGGCTAGAATTAGAGACCTGATTTGAAATTAAGAGTCAGACTCAGTATTTTGGGTGATTTAGGGGCTGGGCTATGTCAGTTTTCTGTACAGAGATGGCTAAAGTGTTCCAAGTATTCAGATTTTTTTTCAGTGTAGTTAGCCCACTGCTTTTTTTTTTTTTCCTGATGCATCCAGGCTTTTCCTTTAGTGCTGCATACTGTGTGTTCACAGCTGGCAAAGGAGGACCTTTCTTCTGAAAATATCTCTGATCAGTTCATAGGGAGAGATTTGCAGGGCCAGTAAAATATGCCTTAGTACAGGGAAATTCATCTCTCAGTAGCCCAAAAAAGATTTTTCCAAAATTAGCCATAAATATTCATCTCTCAGGTGGAACCCATGGGACATGCTCAGTTGCTGGGAAAATCACTTTCAAAATGAGCATGTCTGCTCTCTAAGATATGTATGGTTTCTTTTTTGCCTTAGAAGGAATGAAAGCATATGTAGGGGCCAAGTCTTATTGTGCTGCACAAAAAGAGGTAGCAAACACAGAGATCAGAGGCAGTTACAGCTTTAGCTGAAGTAGTCTTCCTACACAGAGACACAAATTGCTTCCAACAGGGCAGGGCTGGTAAAAATACACATTTCAACTTTGCAGCACCTCTTCTTGTCAACGGTATCCTCCCAAAGCACCGGATTTTCATGTTGAGTTAGCCCAAGTACCTCTGGCAGTGGCCTCTGGAGAGAAACACCACAACACAACCACTGAATGAAGGCTCCAGCTGCAAAAGTCATATCTTTCATATATAATTTTCTAATAAGCTGACCAGGCTTCATATCAGTTCCGGAGTCCCATGACACCTTAAGGTTCATACTTTATCTGTCACACTCTAGTTATAAACAAGTGAGAAATATCCAAGAGCGTATTCATTTTGGCTAAATCAAATAAATTAGTTAAAAATATACTAACACAAAATATTTTGATAGTGATTGTTTCAAACTAAGAAGAAACACCAGAAATTCAGAGCTATGAGCCATGCCTTCTCAATAGACTGGTGTGAAGACCATGTACTGAATTACTCTGTTCTTTAGAAGGTCTCCATCTGTGTAATATTTTCAGCAGTTCCATGTCCAGAAGTTAGTTATGATAACTTTGAGATGATACAGAACTAATAGTGTTTTCTATCAATATTATTTGTATACATTACTGGTTCCAGCCTTAACAGAGCCTTGGTACCCAATGCACTGAGAAGTGCCTAGTCCTACATCGAGATGAAGGGTTTACCATCTAACCATTTTGGAAAGAGACAAATAAGAAAAACAGGAAAGGCATATTCCTTCTATGGGAATATAGGAAGCATATAGGGAACTGAGAAAAGTAATGCAAGAGACATAGAACAGAGCCAGAAATATGTGAAAGATCGATGGATTGACCATTGTCCAATGAAGTTATAGTTAAATGTTTCAGTCTCTCCTCCATTAAACTCAACTGCCCTACAATCTGAGCTAAACCGTCACCCCTGTGCTGGCAAGACACATAATGTCTCACTGATAAGTGCAATGGGATTAATGGCTCAGTGACTGAATGGGCATCCATGAGGATAAGATGTTTACCATATGAACAAAGCCATGTTCCTCTGGTAAGGAGTGAAACTCTGCTGCCCTGAGAACTTCTTCTGTGATCATCTCATACTGTCATCGTGTTTCCCTTACCAACTGCCTGCTCTGCAGGGACTCAACAGGAACCTGCTCTTTTTCTCCTGATATCATCTATCCCAGTTCTTAATTGACCAGAGAAGTCAGTCTGAACTCTTTGTGGCTTCATCCTACAAATGAGTCCCTGTGGTTACTGGAACCCACCCACACAGACCCAGAGGAAGGATAGAGAATTAGGTGAACAAACAAGTCTGGGCTAATCTGTACTTCACACTACTGTGTTTGTTATAAACTCTTAGGTGTTTATGGAGTCATATAAATGGAAACCTATGGTTAGTTATTAATAAGCTCTGGTTCTGAAAGAAAGGAGGTGGGAAAAGACAGGAAACAGGAGAGGAAAAAACCCAGGTGGGAAATCAACCTGTGCATCTCTCATGGGAAAATGCCATTTCAGTCATCCAGGCAACAGCCTAACCCACATAAATAAGTGTTCTTTCCAGCTGTTATGCCAAAAGAAAATATAATTCAAAGAGGACAAATGGATAAAACCAGTGTATTTTTATCTCATTCTTTCCTGACAATTTCTCGTTATATTCATGTTTCTTATGAGGAGCCATTTTTAATATTTAAATAGTCATACAATTCTCAAAAAAATGTTTCCTGAAAAACTGAAACCATTATTATGTTAAACTCCCACACAGTTTGTTTTAAAAATATCTTTAAATACTACTAAAGAACAATCATTATGTAGGTTTATATCTTATGTGGGAAGCACAAACCATCAATGAATCATTTTCTTCCTCCAACTGTAACAACAACATGATCAAGTACCACAATAACAAAGAAGTTTATGCTCACTGTTTATCTGTTTTTCAGACAGTTTCCTGCCTTAAAATCTGCATAATGGGTGAGTTGTGGCAAGTGTAATATGCCATTTACCATCAACCATGGATAGCTGGGCATGCTTGCTTTGGAGCATTTTTTAGGTACATTGCTTTTAGGGGCAGCACCTTGCTGAAGGGTATGGCGTCCCTGAACAAGCAAATAAAGCTTCTACCAGTTCTAAGATCTACTCTAAAAATGTTGCCAGATATATATACCTAGATATTTAAACTATTTTATTGTCATCCACTGGCTTTTTTTATTAAAAAACATTTTTGGTTGCAGAAACTACAATTGTATGCTGCTTTGCAGAGGGAAGTGACAACAGGGCATTATCGAGGGAAGAGAAAGATTGCAATAGACGTAGAAAAACACCATGGAGATCAATATTTAATCTATAATTATCGGTGTACAGTATGTACTGTGCATTTTTTAAATTTAACTTGGCTTTTACTATTACTCAGTAGGAGGGAAACAGATACTGAGAGCCCTGGGTAGCAACCATAAGAAGCATGTTTAAATACACATATTTTCAGGAGATCTATGAGCACAAGAAGGAATGGATTATAGTTTCTCTGATCTTTTTCATGTTGGAAAATCTGAGAGTTTTACCTGGGAGATTTAATTTCAAGTGAAAGAATTTGTAAAATAACTCCCAAAGTTTATGCTGGGTGGGTAGCATTTTGGCACATATGAAAAAATGTTTTTGTCACCCTATTCTTGTGCTGTTCACTCCTCACAGTGGAAATACTGATGGCGTAAGGGTGCAAGGAGTACAAGTAAACACTAAGGCCTCTGTGTGGGAAACCCCCATCCTCTTTAGTGGTTCAGTGAGAAAGTGTGCAGGCAGAACTGACTCTACTTCTGGTCAAACAACAATAGAAGAAATTACAGTATTCCTGGCATCTCATTTTCATTATAAGTTTAACAATTGTTTGAGTGTATGCATATACATCTCTCTGTGTGTATATGCTCTTATGTGGGCAGTTATATGCCATGTACAGGTTTTTCTGGAGGCCTTTGTAGTTAGCTGGCCAAAAAATATTAGGCACCAGGGGGAGGAAAATTATTTTAAGACTTTAAAAATATATTATCAGATATCATCAGATTGCTAATGAAGCTTCAAAGTTATTTCCAGGGCAGAATTCTACAGATTGCTCGAGAGAAAGGGTCCAAGGGTCTATCTAAAGACCTCATTCCATCATTAATGAGTGTTAACCTCAGCATATTTGAACTTGGACTACATGACCAGTAGTCAATTTTCACTAACAGTTTTTTTTGATCCTGAAAATCTGTAGCCATGTCATCAGCTTCTTCTTAATTATACCATATTCTTTACATCTGTCCTGCTAAATAACTCTAATTGAAATAGCACCGGCGTGAATTTTCGTAATGTTCCCCCCAAGACATCCCGAAAGTGACTCACACGAGAAAACAGACTGAAGTCACAGCTGGAAGCACGTCAAGGATCATTTCCATTTTTACATGATTAATTTGAATTTAATATCTTAAATCAAAACCTGATTAATTTAAATAAAATTTTGATGGTGCCCTGCTTCTAATATACATTGCAGTAATTAGATTCAGCTTAATGTGATTTTTTTACATAATTAAAAAAAAGAGTAAGTCAAGTGTAACAATGCAGAGTTGGTACAAATCTGTCCATATATATATATATATATATATATATACATACAGACACACACACACATGGGATTTTGTTGAGACATTGCTCAGGTACAGGAAAGATCACAGCTGGATGGCTGTCCTGGAGCTCAGTTTGTGGCATATGTAGAATATTCTACTTCTGATGCAATGTGAATAGCTGTTTTTTAAAAAACAAACAAAGACAAACCCAAAAAAATAACCAGCAGCAACAACAACAGTAGCAATACTCTGGGTCAACTTATCAGTCCTAGTTACTCTCACTTTTTAACCAACTTTTTGCCAGATATTAGGCCATTGTAAGCAGATGCTTTGTTTGGTTTTTTTTTTTGTTGTTGTTCCCAAGCATCCACAGCGTAATATTTACAGCAATTCATGGGCTGCTGGTTTTTATGAGACTTACAAAAATTCTTTATAAAATAAATTGTTATTGCATTTTTATAGGTGCTTCCCCTGCCTGTCTCTGATTTTATAAAATGCTGCTGCGCACTCTACAAGTGAGGCAGTGAGCAGACAGCAATTCACATTTGTTAGGATCAGATGAAGCCTTCCTGCACTGCATACCTGACCCTTTACTGATGCTGGTTGCAATCAGTGACTGTGGCTGAAAATGGCCACTTGCTAGCAAGGAAAACTTTGCAAGCTGAGCTGCAGATAGCACTCACAGAAATACTTCAGATGCTTCCAGTTTCTTTGCTGCAGCAGAAACTACTAGCATATTCTGAGCAATGGGTTCACATCCAGCTGCAGCTGGAGTTTCACAGAAAACATGCAATAAAATTATACAGGTAGATCAAAATCCTAGGGAGTCCAGAGATGGATTAAAATTTTTAATTTTATGAAGTTGGTCCTCTCTTTCAATTATGTCTGAAGACATATGAAATATATATATATTTGTTTAAGGGTAAACCATCCAAATCACTACTGTAAATTAAGAATCATTCAGGTAAAAAATACAATAATGCAAACAAAAAAATCTGTTTCCTTTAAACATTAAAAAGAAAGGCAGATACAAGCTTGTCTTAAGTGACCAAAATTCCTAACAAATAATGCTTAAATAATTAGATCTTGCTTCAATGAGACTGTGAAACATCAACCTGACTTTTCAGCATGGAATAATCCCATCAGACATCAAGTGCCATGACTTCAGTGGGACCAGCTCCACCAGCTTTAAACACAGGGCATGTGCTTAGCTAGTAGTAAATCATTATTAAACAGAAGAAAATGACGGAGAGTGAAAATCTCTTTCCTGCCTGGGGGCTAACTGCTTTCAGGGAGGTGCGTGCACCGTTCAACCTTTTATGAAGGCAAGTAAAATCGTTCAGGTGTATTTGATAGCATCCAGCTTTCCAAAAGCCTTTATAGGCACTATGTTATAAATAGGTGTAGTGGCACACAGTAAATTTTTAATTTAAATATTTCTTTGAAAGAAAATTCTTCCTGTTGGTGAAGCTGGTGGATCTTTGCTGTTTTATCAGATGATCTGGACATCCTCCCTGCCTTTAAAAAAAAGCAATCCACAAAACAGGCAACAGGTTAAAGTTTGTATTCAGTCAATAAGGTCAGGTTAAATGCTTCTCAACAGAAATGAGAAAAAGCCCAGAATAGAAATTGAAGAACAGAGAAAAAAATAGAATCTTAGTCAAAAAACAGAGAGAAGGAAGGGAATCTGATTAACAAAATCATGAACCAGAATTAGTTGATGAAAAAATGCTACACATAGTGATTTTAGGCTCTTACCCATCTCTTCAAATTACTGAAATCATCAAAATTTGCATTCTCAGGCAGTGTTGGGTCCTCACAAAGTCACTGTCACAGCAAGGGGTCCTGTAACATTGTACTTGGTCTCCTCAAATTTACCAGCACATTACCTGTGGATCACTGAAAATGAGTTGACACAAATTAAGCTTCTTCAGTTTGACCAATCAGTCCTCCAGGAGTGTTATTTCAGTGAATTATGTAGGCAGAAGCCAGTGAAGTTGAATACCAATTCCAAGGAACTTGCTTATTTATTATTCATCACAGAGAAGTAATAATAATAAAATGCCACTTTTTATCTTACAGTTAAAACTTTTGATGACAATTTATTTTTTACCTTCTAAATTTAGGCTTCTCTGAACATCAGCTACAATATGGTCCAAAAATAACAGCATAGTTACTGAGGAGAAGCTACTTTACTGCTTATATTCTTATTCTGGAGTTAAAGTCAAAACAAAATTAATCGGGAAGGGTTATCTATAATGAATCACCATTCATTTCAGAAAAAAATATCTTTGCCAGCAGCAGAAGGACAGTACTTTCAAGCAGTTACATTAGACTATAGACTCCAAGGAGAAGATTACAGATCTTCCATATTCAGCAACATGAATCAAAACTCTTAGGAACTAGTCTAACTTTTTTTATTATTATTTTTTTTTTTTTATTGCAAGGCAGCAGGGATTGCTTTTTGTATAGGCTATGATTTAGATGGCTAATTGAAAGTAAGCAGTGGTGAGCTGCTTCCTTGGTAAAATATTGCCAAGACAATCTTATCTGAGTTTACAGAGTTATTTTCAATTTGTAAATGCTGTATTCATTTCTACCAGATAAAACACCTTTAAAAATCCTAGACCCAGGCATGACTGGATTGCTGTTGCAATGACTCTGCACTGTTTCACCCCATACAAATGCCTTCAACCCCATGGTTATATATAAACTTTGTCTCCCTGTGAATAGTTTTATTACTTTAAAAATCCTCAATCCATTTTATGGTAAATAAATTTAACAATATACTGAATCCTCATAACTGAGTTGATGTCATCCTACCAGTTACCTGCTCTGCAAGAGAATCTCCTTCATTAGAGAGCACACCTTTTAGAATCTCACCTTTGCCAATTCATCTCTTGCCTATATTACAAAGAAAACCCTGGGCTCAGTTTCACAGTTATAATAGATGTAAATTAATGTTTTGCCATTGTTTGTTGCTGTAATCATAGAGGCAAGTATATATTCCTAACAGCTATCTTATTTTCAATTTGCAAAGCATACTGTGCTTAATCCCATGAGGCAGGCTATGGTTCTAGATAAGAATTAAAAAAAGTAATTAGACCAGTGTTGGGGGTTCTCCCTGAGATAGAAAATGTAGGCCCCTGCCAGGTCCACAGGGGTCTTTAAGGGGTCCCAGACTGGTCACAGTTCTTGTCCTAGTTTATTACTTGTTTCCATTGTGTGAAACAGCTTATTTGTCCATGTAAATTTAAATCATGTTGACACTAGTAGAAGGGATTTTGTTGGGGTATTGTTTGCTTTGGTTTTTTGTTTTGTTTTGTTTTGGTTTAATTTAGAAAGGTCACAGAGATCTTTTTGTGACTGGCAGCAAGCTATTTTTTTTCCCAGTGTTCTTTGCATTTTTACAGTCAAATAGATAGTTAAATATACATATAGATAAAAGTTTTAATGCATCTCTTGTGGGTGGCAGTAATTTTAAATATCATACAATCATTAAGTCGTCTATGTAAATGAAAATACTTGCCAACACTTTGTATGATGAGAAATAGCACTGCTTTTCTCTGCAGCTCAACTGTGTTTCTTTCTTCTTTTCCCTTTCCACTGGCTGTAGCATAGTGCACACTGCACAGAAGGAACAACTTCCTGTGGGGTTTAGTGAAGACTTTCTGTAGAGCAGATCACACACCTGTGTGAGACAGTGGGTGGTGAGGAAATAGTGATGGGACAAGGTTAAATTAGTCTCTCATTAAAAATGACTACAGGAATTTCTATAGGCTGAAATCAGTGTAATGTACTGGTGTGTTTCAAAAAAAAAAAAAAAAAAATTAGGGAGAGATATGGATTTATGTGGGCTTGGATTAGGTGGGTTGTTACTGCATCCACAGTCTCACCATTTCAAATCTTGATCCAGATTTGAGTTTTGAGGCTTCAGCCCAAGTCTAGTTTGTATCATGTAAATCTCAGTTTGAGCTTATGACTGGCTTCAAGCAAGACGATAAATCTCTCCTCGAAGGGAAGGGAGGGTAAAGATCCAATCATTTACTCAAGTTTTACTTTCAAAATTTGGCATCTCAGACTGAGCAGTTTCTGAGCAGAAAAAACAAAGGCAGTTTGAGCTAAAATGTTTTTGTTTGGCCAGATGTCTGACAAAATTTAAGGGACAGATCCTGCCCTCAAGAAGTTTTGGTATATAGTGTAAGCACTCAGTTTTAGGAAGGTTCTGTCTGTAAATGTTCTGACTTTTCAACTTGTTTTCACCCTCCCACATATCTATTCAGGAAGAAAAACAGAATGGTGAACCTCCCCCATGGGATTTTAATGCAGGTCTGTTGAGTCACATTCTCCCCATTTATTGGATTGAGTTAAGGTTATAGGGTTCCGTTTGAAGGTGATAAAGTCAACAGGAATGTATGAGGAAAATCCTGTTCCAAGGCAATTAGATAGAGGATAAACTCTGTCTCCACGTCTGTGCACAGAGGGTGTCTCTGAACCTCCAGAGGCAACTAGCCAGTAGTAAGCATTAGGCTCAGGGACTTAAATAGATGGTTACAGAGCCAGTTGGCTTGGAGTCTTGCTGTCTGTTGGGCTGTGTCTGCATCTGCAGCTTCCCCGATGGGAGTCCGGGAGTGCACAGAGCTAGCCAAGGCTGATACAAACAACTTCAGTGTGTCTACACCTTTGCACATGGTTAAGGCCACCAGTAGACATGCTAGCACAGGATTTAAATCATTCCCTAGCCCCTAATCTTGTTCTTTGCCCACTTTGCTCTGTTTTTTGAGCAGAGCCATTCCAGGAAGAGGAGTCCCATATGTACCTATAGTCCAAGCCTATATTTCCATACACAACATGAACTCTGATGGATTAATCTGAGCTGGAGTTCTCTTGAACCTTTACACCACTCTCTCCTGGCAGGAAAGTAAGGTGGCACCACAACTTCTGTTCTCTTACAGAACCTTCCTTGAAGCTCTCATTGATGATCACTTCCCATAATCAACTCCCAAGAATGCTTATTAAAGAAATTATAAACTATGGTACATCAGGGCAGACATTTGTTTTAATTGAGTTGAATTATTTATTTATTGAAAGCCTGTATTTTTCATAATGCCTAGGGCGCCTGTCTCCTTTTGCTAGATTTTTACTGATGAAAGCAACATTCATTTTAAGGGAGATATTCCTGACATTTGGCCAGTAATCAAGAATGGAGTAAGGTGCCACGTACCAAGGAAATGCTGGTGACAAGAATTCTGCATGTAACTACAGGACAATTTGAGTAGATTCAAGTTGAAACATAGTTGAATCCAGGTCACTTACTTTTCAAGGGCTCTAACCAGTCTTAGTAGAAATTAAAAAAAATTTAAATCATCATATAAGATTATATTTTATATATATATTTTTCCACAAATAAAGTAAAAAATCATGTATAGGAAAGTGAAAAATTCCAGCTCAATATGTGACCTGAGAACTGGTAAAACTTAGTTCTAGTAAGTTGGAGGTCTGAAAACGTGAAAGGCCTACTCAAGAATGGGTGAAACCACACAAGTTCACTAAGTCAAGAGAGGATATTGCTGGTAACTGGTTAAAAAAATACCCTAAGGTATTTTACAAGTTCACTCAGAGTTAACTATCAGGGATCAGCATGAATTTGCATCACTCAGGGGTGCCTCCACCCAAGCATGTTATGCTGCTTGCCTCAGAAATTAATATCTGCTGTTGACTCCCCTGCACTGAGTAGATGCTGCAGCTGTCAGAGCTAGACAAAAGCATGCAAATACCCTTAAGTTCAGTCCTTTTTTCGTCACACTTGTACCAAGACACCACTATACTCATCATTAAAAATCCAGGGGCCTCAGGTATCAGAGTTAGGGATGAGGCTGACTGTTCGCTACCCTATTCCAGATGAGGTGGGCTGATCCTGGAAATGCAAAGGTAAAAAGCAGGCTACTGAGTAGCACTGTAGCATTTTGTTCCCTCCTTACACTGTATGAAGGCTGGGCACAAAAGCAGTATCAGAAGTTAGGAAATCCCCAAACAATGTAATCAATCCTTCCATGCCTGTGGTGAGCAATAAAAGTTTATATGAAACCTACAGCACTTCACACTGAATGGCTGAAAAATAGCACACATTTATCAGAATGCCTGAAAACACACCCCATTCTGGTAGAGCAAAGCAATCAGTGAAGCCATTCTTCAACTAAAAGATTTCCATTCTGTTTTGCTAACACACTATATTCAGTATTGATGTGTCTCTGCTCACAGCAAAGAGCAGACTCTGCAGTACTGGGACAGCTCATTCACATGACAGTGATATCGCAGTCATGCATTGCTCTTGCTCCACTGTGTGACCAGGGTTCCTTTATTAAAGCAGCACCCAACAGTGCTAACAGACTAAAGCAGCTTGTCAGTGTTGCCCCTAGAGAACTTCATATTTTAAGGGGCTTTAAACCTGTCTGTTTTATCCTGGACCACAGGTCCATCAAAAGATGCTAAAAGGATTAAGGGAAGGTGTTCCCTCTAATAGCCCTAATCCAATCATGGGACTGGTTGTAGAATGCAACCAGGTTTGTGGAATTTCCCTAAACAGTAGTGCTGATGGCTGTGCCTGGGGACAGACCATTGGGCTGCACAGGCTGATGTGCTTTCTTACTGTCTTCCATAAGGAGGTGCAAATCCCATTGGAACCAGATCCACATTGATATCAACATTCAGAATGTCTATGAATTTCTGAATCTCTGCATTAGAAATGTCCATAAAATTCAGCTACTGTGTTTCAGATCATCTCTGTGAATTCCTTTAGAATCTGTCCTTGCTTTTAGGGTCAGTGTTAGTCAACCTTTAAAAGGAAGATTTTGGGGTTAGAATGAGCAACAAACTGAGTGGGGGATGCTGGTATATAAATATTATATCACATAGTATTTCTCAACAGATTTTTCCATCAGAAATATCACCAAAAAAAGCACATCTTGTGGTGATGAAAGTGGAAAACAATTTTTCAGGTAGTTAACTGAGCACATCAAAGACTTGAAAAGCTTCATTCAAGAGAGGCTTTAGGAAAAAAAGAAAAAAAAAAAAAGAAAAAAAAGAAAAAAAAAAAAAAAGAAAAGAAAAAAAAAAAAAAAAAAAAAAAAAAAAAAAAAAAAAGCCTTCAAAACCAAGGAGAAAGCTCAAGAGTTCTCTTTATAATAACTCCATGGCCACTTTCGAACTTCACAGTTCTCACTGTCCTGTACACAACTCCCACTCAGTACATCACAGCAACAGTACAGATGGAGTTGTGATCTTATTTACTCTAAAAGCACAGTCTTGAAGCTAAAGAAGGATATCTGTTAACAGTTCAGGGTCTATACCATAGAGCTGAGCAATTCTCAGTATGGTGGTACATCCCGATTAGACAGGCAGTCCCATTCTCTGCTCTTCTCCGCTGCATTCTTTCTCCATCAATAGGGCTCTGCACATGCAAAGCACCCAGCATTCACTGTTATTTTTTTTTACATGAAAGTGATTTAAATGACCAGAGTTCTTTACCATTGAACTAAAGAGCAGCATAGAAGTGGATAGGTTTGCAGGCCTTTTGTTTTGCACTGCTTAAAAAATAAGAATGCTAAAACTTCCAAGAGGTCATTTTACAGCCTATTAATTGATAATGCAGAGAGAAGAGATTTATTACATTGATGGGGAAGAGATCAGGGGGAAAGTCAGCAAATTAGAAGGCACAGCTTTTACCTCTGCTATAGCCATGTTCTACTTATGGTTCTGATGCTGGCCAAAACAGCAATAAAACCTGGAGGTGCTGATGAGTGAAAAGCATGGCCATGCCATCCCCAAGGAAAGGCAGGGCAAAGTAAGAATGTGTTGATCCATATATCTCCTAGGTAACCACCATCTTAGAGCTCATGCAACTCTACTCTTTATACTAGCTGTGCACCTCACAATCTTAATGTGATTAATGAATATCCTTAGGCCATCTGGGTAAGGAAAAGCATCTATTATCTGTGTTTTAGACATGGAATATGAATGCCTAGAATCAGACATCTCAAAAGTACTTAGGCATCTCATTTATTTCAAATACCTTTTCAGATTTGAGTCAGAGAGACTGAGCCTGTATCTGAGATCAGTATTCCGAGCAGTAAAGCTTCAAAGTATGGGTCTGTTTCTGCAGTAATATATTCTGCATTTTTGGTTTCTTGAGATATTTCTTCAGGACCTGTGTTGTTCTCGTTAGGCAAAAATAAGCCTCAAAGAAACACTTGGGATCATATAGAATGGCTGCAACAAAGCAAGCCCTGAACACAAAGCTTTCTCAGGCCAGGCTACCTAATGGACCATCTCCTCCAAAAAGTCCTCTCCTCCCATTGCAAGAATAAAATTGTGGTTTTTGTGCAAAGCTGTTTTAAGGTTCCAATCATAATTCTCATGAAACCCCTAAATTAGTAGTTGGTCATTTTCAGCATGGAAAGCAATCCCTTGAAACTTTTCAAATTGTAACTTGGACTTTAACCATCCACCACATGTTAACATTTCAGCCAAGGAAAAAGTGGACAATACAGAAAAGTGAGGAGAACGAGATGACCATCAGCTCCCAACTGTCATTCACTCTGCATGCTTTGTGCCTTTTTTTTGAACTATTTCTGGCTTTCGATTCCACAGCCACTAGGAGGTGTTCTTAATACATGGGCACATACAGGTGGAAACCTCAGCATCTGGTGAAGAAGGGGTCATGTCTGATGTGAGGGGAGGCTCAACTGCAGCCAGCCAGCCAATGGAGCAGCTCATAGTGAGCTGTAGTTATTGTGTAGGTTTGAGCAGATCTTTGGCTATCCTTATTTAAACTGGGTGCCAAAACTAGACTCTGGCTACCCCAGGGTGGTAAGGAATGTAGAGGCCATTCATCATTCTTCCCACTTCATACACAATCACAGATGATCCAACATGAAGATTAAACTACATATATACAGACACTTTCTGTAAAATGAGTATGGGAAGAACAGCGTTCCCTGGAGAATATGACTGCAGCCTGACTATTTATGCCTGATAGGCACATTGCTCCTTAATTTTAACTACGTAAGGAATAACAACATTAAAAAAAATAGAAACGGACAGGCAGATGTTGAATTTTCTGAGAACTGCAGTAAAAATTGTAGCTGCCACAATGAGTCATTCTATGCAACCATACTGCCATTCCTATACATCAAAATATAACTTTAAGCCTTTCTTCACCTTTTTGATGGATATGCTTAAGTACACTAGTACACAACCCTGTTATCTGGGGGATAGAAGGGAAGATGCAGATTTCTGTTCATCTCTAGTGCTTCAGAAATCTCCAAGGTGGAGCATGTATCTTGTTTTAAGGATTGATAACTCACTGATTAATTGACTACTCTCCTGTGCTCTTGTTTTTGTATCTGCTTGACTATATGCCTTATAGGGAAAAACAGCTGCCAAGGAATACAGACAATGAGTGTCCCCATGTTCTAATTGCAATATTCGTGTATGAAACTCTATTTCAGGTTGGATTTTTTTGATGTTTCTATGCCTGCCTTTTTTTTTTGTTTGTTTGTTTTTTGTTTGTTTGTTTGTTTTGGTTTGTTTTTTTGGGGTTTTTTTTAGGTTTTTTTTTCTTTTTTTTTTTTTTTCCTTGCTGTGTGCCCTGGAATAGAGTGGCTAAGGAATATGTTGGTTTATGTTTCTTTTTGAGCATATACCAACTGTACTAAGAGTTAAACATGAAAAAGAATGAAAATAAGCACGAAAGACAACATCCGTTCTCATTTCAGTTTCCTGGAAGGAAAGTGCGGTTGGGCAGATGGTGCTTTTTTGTTTTACTAAACTGAATGATCAGATGTAAATAATATACACCATAAAGTCTATAAAGATCATTGAAGGTGAGATTTCCATGTGCAGAGAACTGTTAAATTGTAGAGTTTCTCATTCTTTAGTGAGGAAAAGTTTTGGCTTTTTTAACTCCTTGATTTTTTTGGTGTTTGAGCTTGCTTACTACACCCTGTATCTGCCTATTCATCTTAGTTTCAGTCACAGTATTTCAGAGGGTTGACTTGTATATACATTAATTCTGGTCCCTGCAATGAAAAACCATGATATTGGGTCTCTGGTTGAATAGGCAGATGAGAGTAGCTAGTAATTTGGCATCATGTGAGTCTCAATATTTCTGTGTTGCTATCTTATTTCATGCCCTGGTTTTATTGTGTGTTGTAAGAATCTGTTTTCTTTGTTGTTATCCAGTGTGATATTTGCATCTTTGGAGGTCTTCTTTAATTTGGTTTCCAAGCTGGAACACGAAACATTTCTACGGCAGATCGGAGTTTGTGTCCTCTGGTAATAAGACAAGGCACTTTCCAAAGGAAAAACAACCAACCCTTTTCTAAAATATGCATGACTGAACATGGTTCAACAAGGTCATATTGCTGTCTTCCTGATCAAAAAAAAAAAAAGCAGAAAAAGACATCGTGCTAAGACACTAAAAGAAATAATACGATTGTTTCATTCTCATCCAGGTCAAAACGTATACTCTTAATTACCCCTCACATCCTGTATTACCTTGGTGGAACTTAGAGGACATCTCATGTTTACACTGCACAAATCCCTCTACCAGTGGTTGCAAACTAGAAGCACTGTAGTGATTTTCTTAGTAGGTTCTTACATCTCTGAAACTTTCTGGTGCAGGGTGAAGTTGCAAATATAATGCCTGTGGCCACCTGAAGTTTTGTTTAACGCTCCAAGTTTCTTACTAAACTTAAAATGGGCATAGAAGAGGAGTAAAAAAAGATGTTTTCTCACTGAAAGAATAGTACTATAATCCTCAGGGAAATGTTTTATACAAAAGCATAGAAATTACATATAAAATCAGAATGATCAGATCTGAGGAAATCAGAAGACCTAGCCACTGATAAAGCTCCTCTATAAACTGAGATATCGAGGCAAACCAGAGGACTGGATTAAACTAAAATTGACTATGTGAAGTTCATTATAAATTAGAAGTACTAGGTTACAAAAGACACTGCCTTTTTATTAAAATGGCGGTGCTGAATATAAACTTTTTAATATATTACCCTTTTGTTTTGTTAATACATTTTTATAGAAAAATGCTGCTTGTTAACCTGGGACACCTGCTGACAGTTGTCAGAATGTCATTGTGAATTTTTTATTGTTTAAACACATAACTACTGGAGTCAAATGAATTCACAAGAATTTCAGCTTTCTGTATAAAATAGTGTTCCTAGCGCACATTGCACAAATAAATCTGGAAAAATTTATGAAAATAAATTCTGAAATCTAAAAAAACCCCACCACCCTTCAAACAAAGAAACATGCCTTTCTTTTTTAAGCTACTCCTATATTTCAGAAGCCTTATGCATTTTTAGGGTGTTTGATTTTGTCAGTGCAGGGAGTATGAAAAGAAATACCAGAGAATGCTAGAGGCATCTTCGGTATTTTCAAGGAAGTGGAAGAAAACTATTTCCTCTGCTTAGTCTGAAACTGTAATGAAAATGTGAACGGATTAGTTCTCGGAGGGAACATGCAACTGGAACTATGATTTTATAGGAGAGAAATTTTAATATTAAATAATAAATGAGAAATTGAACAAAATTAAAATCATAAGACTTCAGCTTGCAGAACCTTCTGCCTCTTAACTTTCTAAAAATTTGAAAATCTTAGACAGTATTTGCCTTCTCCAGTCTGAGAGCTTAGTAATAGATAAATAAAGGTAAAAAAACAAAAACCAAAATCAAACAAATAATTGAAGGTCACAAAGAGAGCTTTTAGCAGCTGAGTAAGAAATGTCAAAACGCAGCTACCTCAACTTAAATGCTAGCATGCATCTACCAAGTGTTTTTGGTGCATGAAAGATGGGGTAAGTTTGCTGGGGGACATGTGCTGCTGATGGGTATTTCAAGAAGGAAGCAGGGCTGAGGTGCAAGCAGCAAGGACAGACATTCAAAGCAGCAGCAGCAGCTTCCCATAAGCAGGAGGGTTTCAGTCAGCTGCTCACTCAGTTTCCCACATTTAAAAGCTGACAAGCTTGAAGCAGTTTAGGGCTGATAAGACAAGGAGTAGTTAAAAAGGAAGGAAAGGCTTTAAACACCTGGGGCCAAACCTCTATCTGCAGTTGATCTCAACTGGAATAAAACAAAATGTGCAAGCCCAAGATTTGACTCCTGGGCTCTTACATGCATTATGAAACCCACAGAAATTGACCATGGGGTATTTGTGGCTTTTCTTAGAGGCACCCCTAGAAACCCCCCCCAAAACATTTCTGTTCTTATAGACATAAAGTTCTGTGCCTGCAAGATGCAGCCTTATGGGCAAATAAAGCATTAGCATGCACACTCACAGGTGTGTAATTATGGATAGTACTCTAAATTGAAGAAGAAGGAGACCATTTGCAAACAAAAGAAACCAATCCCAGGTTAAATTATAAAAAGTTGTCAAACAAAATGGAGGCAATGCACAGGTCCTGACAAGCAGCTAGGAGGAAAACCAGTTGAACTAGTAAGACACTGAATGTCCTGTGGCACCAGAAAGTAAAAAAAAACAAAAACCAAATCTCATATCTGATTTTTCTTTCTCTTGAAAGAGCACTTCATCATGCAAACCCAATTCTTTGTTTGGTGAGAGGACCTGGACTGCCACTGTTCATTACTAGGGGAGTTGATGTAGAAATCAACACAATAATGCCTTTCATCTCTTGTATTATAAGAATTCAAATTCAATTTTTATTTTACAGTACAGCCACACAATACCTCACAGTATGGTTCTTGGTTGCCTCCATCCGTTAACAATAGCCTTGAAAAGCAATAAAGAACATAAAAATAAAACCCTCTTTTTTCCCCCCAGTAGTTTGTTTCATCTTGCAAACAATAGCAATTCACCATCTAAAACACACAGTAATAGTAAGCAGAGACTATTGAGCAAGGTGCTCTTCCTAGAACTTTTTTTTTCTTTTGAGAACTGGAGTAGTTAGCTGCTCCACTAAATCTGGAGTCCACAAGTTTTGATCAACTGTTGTCTTTGTAAATAGCATATTAACATGCTGAGGGACTTTCTTAACTCACATATAGTGGCCTATGTCACGTTTTCCCTTGCCCTCCTTAGGAGTGCAGTATGAGACCACAGAGACCCTCAGCCCTACTGTATTTTACCATGGGCTGTGTGGCCTGATGGTCACAATGTTCTAATGTCGCTGGCTGTCTTCTTAATTATCAGGCTTGGGCTTGAATGTCTGCAAAATAGTTTTGAAGGTTTTCAGTCTGAGGGCTGGAGTATAGTATATGCATGTGGTTGTGTTAAAGTCATATCAGTGCCAATACATTACCTTTCTACACATTGACTTTTATAATTGCATGGTCATCATTCCTATGCTTCTGCATATGCCACTGACTTTCAGCAGCTGGTGCTAAGTTCTGTGGCCAAGAGACTGCTTCTTGAAGTCCCTTAAGGGGACAAGTGGACCAGTGAATGTTCAGTGTGGTTTAAAAGCAACAAAATCCCATCAGTCTCAGGCGTGATCAGAGCAACAGAGGAAACAGAGCAATGAATGAAGTGTAGGGATGGAGATATCCAAAGTAATCTGACTAGTTTATAATAAGAAAGGATTTGACAGTCCTGCTGGGTTCCTACTTAATGCCAATCAAGCCTGAAAGGGACCACTTGAGCTCAGGTATTTATCTCAAACTGATTTGAATTATCCTCACTTCTTGATTTGGAGACTCCAGAATAGAATACCATGAAGAGAGTGTGTTGACATTTCCTACATAAAACAAAATTAAATACATTCAATTCAAGGAAACACACAGTATAAGTGATACAAGAATCAGGACCTTTGAATCTCACAACAGAAACAGAGCTTCATCAGGGCTGTCTCTTCTTTGAAAGTCTTCTGGGAGGTGAAAAACCTATTATTTCCTGTTCACTGCCCCCTTCATAACAATTAGGATCAACAAAATGCATACAGGGAATCTCAGACATATTATTCGTTCTTTTTCTGCCTATTAAATATAAGCCTTCTTTTTCTTTTGCAGACATTATAGCAGCTAAAGAGCAGCACTTAAGGTCAAGTCTGAATTGTCCTTTTTATTAGGCTAATTCTGTGCATATCTAAACTTATTCCAAAGAAATTGTCTTAAGTTATTACTGACACTTAACTGATCATTTCAGAAACCACAGAAAGAAGGATAGTGCTTACCAAAACCCCAAGAAAGTACTTCAGATAGTTTTCTTTCATTGCCAAACAGCGAGGGTCAAGTGAATTGTATTATTTGCAAATATCCACCTTCTCAGACTGTCACAAGCAGCTCTAACATACCCACTAGCAACAATTTCCACTTAGCTCTATCCAGAGGGAAGAAAAGCACCAGGAGCTGCATTGTTTATAATTCCCTCAACCCCAAGGGTACTTCTGTTCACCAATTACTTGAAATTAAAGTTAGGTAATTCGACACGTCTGTTTGGTACCCAACCACAAACTACCTCTTAAGCAAACCAAAGAGTTGGATAGTTTACTTCCACAATACTCTACTGTATTTTATTATTGCAGCCATGACGGGAAAGTAAAAATGAAAAGTTATAAAAATTTTTTAATAGTTTGGTCTTGGAGATTGCCACCCTTAAGGAATCCCTATAGGTCTGGAAAGGAGGCAGTTACCTTCCTGGGACGAGGATTCCCAATCAAACACAGCAAATATAGAAAGAATTGAGCAAGAAGAAGCCTCCAAGTGTAGTGTTTGACATAAAAAAAAACCCCAAACCCTGCCCTCTGCAGTTAGATTCATACCTTTTGTCTTTGCATACAGTTGCAAGCAGTTACAATGCTGTCTAGAAGAGGCTATACACATGCAGAGAGAATTACCTGCATAATCTACAGTATGTATTTTTCGATCTTTAAGGCAAATAATTTAAATTACATAATTGAATCCTGAGTTAGATGATATCTAGACTATTTTTAAAATTCTGGCAAACCTGTTAAACATTTTGTTGGTGATGAGTTTGTGTACACACCACTTCCGTCTCTCTTTGTGAGGAACCAGTAGCTGCCAAGTATCGTGACTGAGGCAAATGACTCACTCCATGTATTCATTTTACAGTCTGGTGAAACCAGTAGCTGGTAACACCTATCCTTCATAAGAACTTTTTTACATGTTGTAATTCAATAAATGAACGCTTTCTTTTTTTCCCCCTTTTTTAATTTTTAAAATTCTTAATTTTTATTATTTTTTTATTTTTAATTTTTTTAAATTTTATTTTACACAGAAGATTAGATTGATGTAGTTTGAAAACCTGTAGAAGGGTCAAAAGTCATTCACATTTTACTGAGTCATATACCAAACTGTTCAACCTGACATCAGTGAAGTGGGCCCATTTCTCATTTTCATCAGGGTGTATAAAGAGTCATTTCAAAGACACCATTATCCTTAAACAGTATAAAACAAGTGAAAAAAAAAAAAAACAGCCATTATCTTCTACTAGTCAGGAAATCTGACTTTTTTTTTAACTGTGTAATCTTGTTCTTGTTAGCATGGCTTCCTATTTGTAAACTTTAGTGCCAAAGAAGTGGCAAGCATTTTATTTTTAACTCTAAATATGATTACCCTTTCAACTAGACTCTGCATTTCATTTTTACTATAAAAGTTATTCGTCCAATTTCAAGCTGAAAAACTATAAAAGTCCATTTTTGACTTCACTATAGCAGAACTAAAAGATTTGATTTTTTTTTTTGAACTAAGATTAAATTGATATATCTTGAGCTTCTGTCATTGTAATATGACATTAGGAGCATAGTCAAATACTAGCTTTGACTATAAGTGTCCTACTAAAGTAGTAGTCTACTGCAGAGTGCTTTTTGATGTATCAAAGAAATGGTACTATCTTTCAAACTGCATTCATATTCTAACCTCCTATCATCAAGGTAAAGTAATAGCAGGACTAAAGCGTGTTCTTTTTTTACAGTTTCTAGAAGTCAGTACTATAAGGAATTGCCTATCCTTGCATTAGATATTCATGTTTAAATGAATCGCAGACTTTCCAATCTACAAACTCCATTAATTAGATTTTATCCTTTTCTCTGTCTTTCATTTTGGGATTCTTTACTCTCTCCCCCGCTGCTGTTGCTATAGCTTCAGTAATGACAGTCCAAGTAATTTATCTTTTTTCATTTCCTAAAGTTAAGATGCTTATATTGGTACAAGTCACAAATGTTTCCGAGTAATGCTGATGGCCAATGACTCCATTACTTTCTGGGTAAATAACATTTTACTATATGATCTCCCAGGCATGCCACCTCCTGCATAGAAGGTCCTATCATAAGTGACTGGAATTTTATTTGCAAAAAGTCTTAGTTAGTGGACAAAAACTCTTTGAAAACTTAATATTTATAGCTCTGGTATAGTTAGACTATATGTACAGACAGTAAAAAGTGGAGCATATAACCGTGAAAAGCATAGCGTCATAGATTGGTTAGCATTGGAAGGGACTTTGAAGATCATCTAGTTCCAACCCCCCTGCATGGGCAGGGACATCTTCCACTAGACCAGGTTGCCAGTAGCCACATCCAACACTTTTCTGAACACTTTCAGGGAGGGGGCAGCCACAGCTTCCTTTTGCAACCTGTTCCAGTGTCTCACCACCCTCAAATTAAAGAATTTCTTCCTAGTATCTAGCCTAAATCTCCTCTCTTCAAGTTTGAAACAATTTTCCCTTGCCGTCTCACTACAGAACCATGTAAAAAGCCCTACCCCAGCTTTTTTGTAGTCTGCCTTCAGATATTGGAAGGTTTCTATAAGGTCACCTCAGAACCTCCTTTTCTCCCGGCTGAACAACCCCAACTTCCTCAGCCTGTCTTCACAGGGGGGGTGCTTCGGCCTTCTGGTTCTTTTAGTGGCTCTCCTCTGGACATGTTAAAGGACCTCCATGTCCTTCTCATGCTGGGGACTCCAGAACTGGACACAGTACTCCAGGTGGGGTCTCACAGGAGCAGAGTTGAGGGGGAGAATCATCTCCCTTGACTGGCTGTCTGTGCTTCTTTTGATGCAGCCTAAGACACAGTTGGCTTTCTGGGCTGCAAATGCACATTGATGGCTCGCATTAAACTGCTGGTCCACCAGTACCCCCAAGTCCTTCTCCTCAGGGCTGTCTTCAATCCTTTCTCCTCCCAACTTGTATTCATGCATGGCATTGCCTCAAACTAGGTGCAGAACCTTGCACTTGGTCTTGTTGAACTTCATGCAGTTTGCACAAATCTACTTCTCAAGCCTGTCAAGGTCCCTCTGAATGGCATCCCCTGCCACCAGCATGTTGACTTCACCACACAGTTTGGTGTCGTCAGCAAATTTGTTGAGGGTGCAATCGATTCCATTGTCAATGTCACTGACAAAGCATGGAAAAAAAGGGGCAGCACCAGGACTGAAGTGTCAGATTTGGATAGTGCAGTGAATCAGTGAATCGTCAAAGGCAGGTGAGACATCGAAGACAAGATAAGAAAGTTTTTAGGTTTTGTTTCTTTTCTCCTGTGATCCTGTGATCTTTCCCCCCCACCCCACTCCCTTTTTTTTTTTTTTTTTTCCTTTTACCCTGGAGACAGGCAGGTTTTATCCTAGGAATGAATCTGGAGCTTTCAACCTACAAAATGTAGAATTTGACATTCACAGGACGGCAGGGGAGGACTGTAAAAAAATAATTTGCAACTGAAACTTTACATTTGTTTTGATACCACTGCATTTTTTCTCCAGATACAAAAAGCTTTACAGCCTGAAATATTGAGTATATTTTATGATATAAATGTTTATACAGAAGAAAATACAAATGTTAATAGGATAATCCTGGCAGAGAAAAAAAGCAGAAAGGAATTATTTTATTTTTATTTTAAATCATTGAAATGTTTCCATTAAAATATAATTAAAATCAGCATATACTTATGAAATATTTAAAAGGATACCCTTCTTAAAATAATTTTTAATCAACTCTATGAAGAGAAAAAATGTCATTTCAATTATTTTACCATAAATGCATGAAAGATATTGCTAATGACAGACTAGTTACAAATTAAAAGAGCCAGCTTGACTCTCTTGAGAACAATGGGTCTTCCTTGCTGAACAAATAGATAATGGGATGGTGTAGCTAACTTTGAAAGTGCTTTAGTACATATGGGGGTGTTTTAAAACTGGACCACCAAATAGTTAAAATACCATAATTAAGGAAAGATCTATGTAATTCCAATTTCTTCTCCTTCTAAATACAGTCCCCGTGGACTGTAAGGATGGTCCAGTGAAAGTGTGCATATGGTAAAAGTTACACAGGCAACACAAGACTAGCTGGAAAAAAAAAAAAGAAAAAAAAGAAAAAAAAAAAGAAAAGAAAAAAAGGAAAAGTGGGAAAAAACCTACCTCTGTAACACAATTCAAAGGCTAATTATTTAAACTTTCCTCCCACTGAAGATCATCAAATGAACAGACTTCACCTACAGAAGTCATTAAAACTGACCAGAATTTTATAGATTTATTCTTGGAGGCAAGCTCTGAGAGTGAGAAAGCTGGCTTATCTCTAAATCCACAGTATCCTGTTTTATAACATGGATAGCCAGTGCAGCCCACAAGAGCAAGGCTTCTGAGACAGTTCTTAGCAGGTTTAAGTTCACTTGTTCATTTCAGTATTAAATAATAGTTGGTATCCACCAGTGCTGAGTCAGTTTATGGTGCCTAGACATTATGAAACACTTCCACAGATTCTTCCACCCTCTTTTAGATGCACAGATCAAGTTTTCTGAAATTTTTTCTTCTTATCACCAAAAGCACAGGCTTGAGTATCTTACCATGTGCACATAGAAATTATTGTTCCTGGTACTGTATTCAGTATAATAACACTGGATGCTGATATTGGCTCAGCTGACACGGTATCTTGCCAAAATTCATTGTCACACCAGAAACAGAAAAAGAAATATCAGAAAGAAGAGTGAGGAAGGAACCTTCTGGCAAAATTCAAATCACAATAAAGTTGTTACCAGTTGGAAATAGTAGTTAAAGAGTAAATGGAGCTGCTTTGGATTGCTTCTGAGGCAGAGATGACCAGAAAGGGAACTTGGGCACTCCTGCACTTCTCTGAATGGTGCTGCTTCTGCAGCTCACATGCTTTAAGTCATGGCACATGACAGTGAACACATGAAAGCCTGGTCCCCCTCTGATTCATATTGTTCTTACATGTAGCCCTATTTTGCCTGCATAATTAGGGAGGAATTTCCAATTCCATGGAGATACTACAAGTTTAGTCATGAAGATAATTAAGTCCTTTGGGCTTGAACTACCCAAACATTTCATAGTTGAAAGAAATTCAGATATGACTCTGAATGTCTGGACTGCTGCCATCTACACAGTTTGGATTCATCTGAGGTTTAAGATTAGCTCCAAATTCCTCTTCACATCAATTCATCATTCAGATATTTACTATTATAATGAGTATTATAGAATGGCTAGAAATTAAAAAAAAAACACTGTACAGCCTACTCCTACCAACACAAAAAAGCCAACCACAGCCTTTCATAAATGTCAAGTCTAATCAGCAAAGACTAAAAAAAATAGATAGATAAAAAAAAAGTTTTTATTAACATCTTTTTCCAAAGTAGAATAGAATCATAGAGAAAGACTGGTGACTTGCCCAAAATCCCTACAGAAGATCAACGATAGAGCTGTGGAAGGGCCCTAAGACTATTATCTCCCAAAGCAATAGGAGCTTTTGTTACTAGATCACCAACTCTATATTGCAGCAATAATTATTTCTAATTGTTGTTTCTCTAATTGTTGCAGTTAAATGAAATAATTTTTAGACTTTCCAGAACTTTTAGAATGCCAATATCCAAATAAATGATAAATGATGGACATTAGCAGTATGTTAAATTAGGTCTCAAGAAACTTCAAAAAATGTAGATACCTCATGGTACTCCAGTGGTGGGCAGATAAAAGGGATCTCATTACAGAAATTGGGACACTTGCTTGATATCAGGCTTAGATGTCTAGAGAACAATGAAGGTAAAGACAAAGGCAGATAAAGACTTACATCTCTCTTCAAGATGAGGCATCCTTTGGTGGGTATCTGTCTGAGCCACATTCTCAACTGGAGCTTGTAATTTTGCCTGTATTCCTGAGCAGAATTCCTGGGGATCATTCTTAGAGGTTTTTTGTTGAATTTTTTGTATTGATTTTTAAGTGTTAGTATCAACAATTCATATTTATACAAAAAATATTACCTGATAATAACATTGTCCTGCTTAAAGCTTACAATCTTTTGGTTTGTTTTGCCATTAAGAATTCTTGAAATCTAATGAAGAATCTGAAAGTAGAACTCACAATTGTAAGTAAATTTAAAAACTTCACTTTCTTTCCTGAGGTATAGTTTTCGGTTTGTTTTGGGTTTTTTTTTTTTTGTATGTGTCTTTGTGTATAGGCAAGGGTGGGAGAGTTAGTTCAACATGACCTGCTGTAAATATTATCAAATGAAATTTAATTAACAGCTTGATGAGATACCGAGAAAGATTGAAGCTCACCTCGCAAAACTGTACTAGTTTGTTGTTGCTCTTGCCATTGAAAAAAACCCTCTTTTGCTGTTACTTAGGAAATAATTGTGAGAAAAAGTATTTGCAAGGGCATTATTTGGACTAAATTTAATCTGTATTAAAGAGCTGAAGCAAAAAAATAAAGCAGTGCATTCCAAATGGAAATTCTGTATTAAACTGGGCTTATTTGGAAACAGTTATTAATGTGTTACCACAGATAGACTACAAAGACCTTTCACTTTTCTGAAGGCACTGCAGCAGTCAGGGGGCAACTTAAGAGGACCTTAAATGGAAACGTAGAGTAACTTGGCCAAAATTTCTGTAATCTTGTGTAATAGAAGTTTGCTGTCATGTGACAGTCACATTCCTGATGCTGGACATAGTATATTCCCCTCCTTAAATAGAAGATCATTCTTATTAAAGAAGAAAAATCAGATGAAAATCATGGCTTATGTGTTTATAAACATGAGTGCTGAAAATAAATTTTCTTCTTGTTCAGTAAACGAATGCTATTTGTCTGTTGATTTGTACCTTCTGTGATTAGAAGTAATTGTAGTATTTTTTGTACCAGCATGGTAATGTCTGATTAATCTTTTAATTTGACAGTAAGTGTATATATTGATATATACATGCCATTTAAAAGACTATGCTTGTGTGACTTCATCAAAAGGACCAAACCTTTCTTGGATTAATATCATTTAACTCAATCGTAAGCCATCTCCAGAGCATAGTTTAGAGAAACCAAATAAAAAATTATTCAAATTTGATTGTGAAATTTGGACTAAGTCTGTACTGACTGAAGGATGGATATGTACCTTTCAAACCTATCTTCCTTATGGGGAGAAGATAGATTATTCAAGCATAACTTTCTGATACAAACACTTTTTCAGCTCTCTGAAAAACACCTAAAGTGTTTCAATGGGATATGGATAAAACATTTGCAAGCTTGCTTTTTTTTTTTTTTTTTTTTCCCCATAGGCTAAATTTTAATAATAATTTCCCACTGTAGTTTCTCTTTCAGCAATGTTTATCTATCTTGCTACAAAAGGAAATATAAGACAAAACCTCAAAGACCTTCAAAAGTACTGTCCATTTGGTTAAGGACTGAAGAGACTTGGTTTGCTTACAAGTTTAAATATACCCAAATGAGTCCTGTGCCTACAAGCTGAGTCCTGGTTTTCAGCTAATCAGTTGCAAAATTGGAGGGGGGAAAAAAGAAGAAAAAAAAAAGAGTTAAGAGAGAGCAAAAAAAAAGGCTTCTGGTAAGTGAGCCACAGCAGGGCAATTAAGATGATACAGCAGAGGTAGACATCTGCTCTTAGACAGATACAGTTCCACTGATGCTATCTATAGTTACAATCCTTCCAAGAGATAAACAACATGCGAGAGAAATGTGCAGAAGGAAATGCCACACTGAGAAAGTGGTGATCGTGTGGACCCTGTGGTCTGAGAAAGAGAGAGAGGCAGCAAGAGAAAAAGGGAGGGGTGGCATCTGAGGCCTGTACCAAGCACATGCAGTTGACAGAAGACATAGGACAGACACACATCAAGATGCAAATCTGGGAGATGTGTGAGAACTGACACTGGAGGGGAGCAGAATTACAGCAAAGATGAAAGTCACAACATGACCAAGAAAGAGGTGGAAAACCCCTCTCTGAGCTCTCTGCATTAAGTTACAGATAATCTATGCTGAAATTAAAAAAGAAATCTTCAGTGGATGACTTATTCTCTAAGATTTGGAAGCTTGGAGGGTTTTTCATAATTTCAAACACACATTTGGATTCCTCACTACCAAACTTAATTTGAAATACGCTCCCCAGAGCAGATGATTGCTTCTTGTTACTTCATATTATGGCCACAGCAATGCTCAGATACAATAGAAGTAGTATATCCTCTTCACCTTGATCCCAGGCCTAGGTAAAGCCTAAAGGAGGATGTGATACTTCAAATAGCTTTCAAGCCAAGAATTGTCCCTGTTTAATTTAAGCAGGACTTGAGGCAACAGCACACTACATAGAAAAGTCCACGATCCCATCAGATATGAGTTTTCTGAAGGTAAGGCATGTTGCCGAGGACCATTTCTGGCAACTTTGTGTTGTAATTTGCCCTTCAGTTTCCTTGGGAGGAGAATTCATTTTTTCTCCTCTGATGCAAGGGTTTCAGAGTCCCACTAAAACAGGGAGCATCCTTCCTCCCTCCAGCTTTCCTGCAAGACTTAACATTCATTCAACTTAAGAAATTCTCCAGTTTTAAGAAACTCTCTGAGGAACTCACAACAAAAATTCAGGGCCAAGTGGTTTGCAGAGATCACTAGTCAAAGAGCATAGAGCAGAAAATAGGAAACCCTTGCAGAGGGCAGGTTTGCCTGATGTGCTATCTTCTTCTTATGATGTGGACTTGGGGCTTGATTAACATCAAAAAAAGCTGAAGATCTGAAACACCAAAGTGTCATCCTATCTTAAGTTGGAATCTCAAACCAATAAGTACAAGTTTACATAATGTATGTTATAATTATTCTTTAGCCTGGTTATCCCATGGTATCATTTTGTTAATATTTTTTTTCTTTCTGGGATGAAGACGGAAATATCAAACTGGAGAGCTTACTGTAAAATCAAAGAGTGGGGTGAATCTCAAAATCCTCATGCAACTGCCTGCTTTGGAGAACCTTTTAAGTTGCTGTCCTTGAAAGGTGCTTGCCCAGAAAAACCTGTCTGAAATTTTCTGTTTATCTGTAGAAAGTAGAGCTGGACTTAATGTCTTTACCGAACAATTCTCTTGAGATCAGGTTGTACTATCCTGACTCAGCTCATACCCCAGAGAGAGAGAGATGAACTTAGATACTTCTGTCCACAGGATACTCATAAACAGACTACATTTATCTTCAATGCATTAATTATGGAAAAATGTGCAATAAAGATTTCTCTTTGTTTAACTGTACTTTTGTCTCTTGTTCTATGCAGAATAAGCATGAACATTTGAGTGATGTAGCTGTTGGTTGTTGGTCACTTGTTTTTAGTTTTGGATTCTTTTAATTCTTGCTTGTCCCTTTCATTCTGCCTCTTTTTACTTTCATATTCACATATGCAAGTTTTAACATTTCTTTCTGGGACATGGCTGTTTTTCTATAGCAAAACAGCACCCTCTCTTCCTCTACTTTCATGTTTCTTAATGCAAAAAAGCACCTGATAAAAATGTCCCATTAATAACTTAAGAAGAATATTTTTAAATGTATTTTTAGATATTTTACATTTGATTCTAACCCACTGGGCTACTTTACTTTCAGGCAGCAGATAGTCATTATGACTGTACTTTGCCTTTTCACTGGAGTCTATCATTTGAAAGCATGTCCCTCCCCCATCCCAGCTTTGTTTTGCAAACTTTTTAATCTTTTCTACCTTGCTAGAGGCATTATTAGGGCAGTTCACCTTTGACCAAATGGGCAGACGAACATCCATCCCCTGGAGACAGAGCTAGTGCTGTATGGTAGATCAGTTCTCAAATGGTACTGAACTGTGACCTCTTCTTCTGTTCAAAGACTAAATACATAAACTTGAGTTTCCATTGGTGCCAAGCCTGGGAACCTGAGTTGCTCCCTAATCCCAGGTCTCGCAGCCAGCAGCACAATGGGCAGCTCACCATGCCAGCCGGCCAGCCTGAAAGAATTTCTTTATTCTCCCTTCCTCAACAAATTGCTTATTGTTTGGCCCAGAGGCTGCTAGACCTTGTGAACTGTCCAAAACTTTATTACTCTTCTGTCAAACTTTCTTCTCTTTTCCCTTTGATTTTGTTTATAAATAAAATTATGTTCTGTTTTCATTTCTTAGCAATACAATTTTAAAAGGTGGCTGTTCTTTTTTCTTTTTTTTTTTTTTTTTTTTTTTTTTTTCAGAAACTATCTGCCTTTTAGGAAGCCTGCAGGAGCGACAGAAATGGTATAAGCCCTTCAAAGGCTCCTTAGAAAGAAAGGGCCCACAGATATATTAAGAGTTACTGTAATGCAGTGTTCAATATTACTTAGACAAAATTGGGGAAAATGTTTAAAAATATTCCCTAGGTTCCCATGATGCAAGCCATCTCTGCTTTTCGTATCTTCACAGTGGCCACTGCGTGCCCTTTGTATAAACAGTGAGTGTAAGACAGAATATTTATCTTGAGACCTTACATTTTGGGATTGTTCAGGTATAGTTGTCTTCAGAGAAAGTTTAACCAGACTGCCTAGCTTTGTCTGTTCTATATCTTTATTAGCCATTTCTGGAAGCACCTTTTATCTTCAGCAGAAGCTTCTGGGAATGTGATTGCAGGACAAGCATTGCACAAGTCAAAGATAGGCCGAGAACCAGAGAGGTAAGTCTGACACTGCAATATCTGAACAAATTTACTGCAGGAAAATAACAGCTCCACAGGTATGAACCCACAGCACGAAGGGGGGAATTGTGCTCCATAAATATGACCGAAGGCAACACTAGCCCCAGTGCACACCTATTCTCCCTCATCTCATAATCCTGTGGTAAAACACGTTCACTTCTGGTGGGGAATGTTGTCCCTGTTTGGAGATAGGAAACTAGGAAAGGAATATCCTTGTAAACAGCAAGATGTGTTCTGCTCACCTGGAGAATATTAAGATCAATGTCAACATTTATGCACTTCTAAACCATTTTTCACACGTATACGAAAGATGATGCAAGTACACAGCTACCTAAAGCCATATGTGATCTGAGAGTCACACGAATTTCTTAAGTGTATATGTGCATTTATGCATGTGTGTGTTTATGTATTTACATATAATTTAACATCCTTTTAAGTATGAGAATGGTAGCACAAGAGTAGAAGAATTTCAAAACTAAAATGTCCACAATAAGCTGACGCATGGTACATACCAGATGATATATATACTGCCTTATTGTTAAGTTGTGGCTCAGGAAGCTAAATGCATAATTTAAGATATATGTATAGTCTAAGGGTCAAATGCTGTCATTTACACGAGTGTAAATCAGGTGCAATTGCACCAAAGTGACTGAAGTTTCTGTAGCCTGGATTTACACAAGTGTTGCTGGATGCAGAATGAGTCAATACATGTCATCAATACAGCTGAGTTACTGGTACTGAGGGAATTTTATGATATGCATGCACCTAAATCCTTCACTTTTTTTTTTTTTTTTTTTTTTTTTTTCATTTTTTCTACTACTACATTTTGTGTTTCTACTTTTTGTAAAGGAGTAAGGGGATCAGATCCTGATTCTGTAAGTACAATATCCACCTCTCTCACCTACCAAACTTTCTCAACCTCAGTTTGCAATGACATGATATATCATAGCTGCAGAAAGCTTACTTTCTTTACTTACATTTAAGATCAGTCTTCATCTACATAAATGCATAGTTCTGAACCTCAGGCAGGACCTCAGTTGCTAGGCAGGCTGCCTGCCTGCATATAGAAATGCATCCTTCATGTTCAGTCAGTTCTGCTAGCAGTCGTGCAGGCTGCAATGAGGGCTCAAGAAGCAAAGCTTCTTAGAGCTGTAGTAGAGCAGGATGTGGATGCACAGGGAAAGATTATGGACCTGGCTGAAGTGAGTGAGTATGGAGGGTTAACAGGAGGAAGGAAAATCAGCTGCGTTACAAGATCATGGGGCAATTTTCTTAACTGTTGCTTGTGATTAAAAAAACAAAAACAACAATAACAACAACAAAAAATTCACATGGGACACTGATTGCAAGGTAGAAACTTATGGCACAAAACAAAGGGGTATGAAAACTAACAATCTCTTAGGGGACTAGCAGACTACCTGTCAAATGTACTTGGCCTTCAATGACCTTATTTTGCATGGAGGAAGAATGTATGATTTTCTGGGTTGAGAGGAGGTTTTAATTCTGAAAGGAGGTTATGTGTTAAATATATAGTAGCAGTCTATTCAATAAGAGAAGCCAAGTCCCTTACTTGTGGAGGAAGAATCTGGCATTGTATCTCATAAAATAATGCCATTATGTCCTAACATACTTTTAAATTGATTTATTATTTTAAAATCAATTTTTTATTATATTCTTGAATACCTAGAAAAATTAAAAACCTCAAAAGTAGATTCCCAAATAGCCACTTAATCAAAAATGGCTGAGTGAATTTGGGACACACTTACCAAAAAAAAAAAAAAAGCCATTAAGCGATTTAGGTTCACAATGATCAACTGCTTCAAAAAGAGACAGAAAAAAATGTTCCTGAAATAAAAAAAGGATTAATAGGTCTCAACACTGCACTGAAAATTACAGTTAGATTATAATTTCAAACGATTTATGGGTTTTTTGTTTTTTGTTTTTTAATAAAGATACATCCACATATGTGCTCAATACTTACATATATCCTTAGCCAGTTAGAATACATTGTAGGTATAGATTTGTAAAGGTTGCTTGATCCCAAAAGGATTTATATAAGAAAAACTTTCAGAGAAGTGATCTCTCTAGAGACTGATAGTGATGATACAATAGGCTGGAGTTGCTATTATTAAAAAAAAAAAAAATTACTACTTTTTCTATGTTTTTTTTTCCCCAGTGGGATTTTGATTCCAGACATTCTAGCAGCCTGACACCCACTGGGAAAGCGATGACACCATAAATTATTTAAAAGTTTGAAAACCACAAGAACGACTGTATATAACCAGATTGGATTGACTTTTTAACTCTTTTGATTAATAATACATAAAGCCTTAGATATGTGAATTGGTCGAGTGCTAACCTGGTAACAAAAGGAGTAGAAGGGATGAATTCTAACATTTCTCATAAGTTATTCTACTTAACACATTGGCCAAACAAAACAAACAAATGGAGTTCTCTGCCTTACTCTTATAGCTTCAATGCATCATCAATATTTGATGACTACCTAAAGTCTCTATACATCTGTCCATAGATACTATTTTGATCATATGGTTTCCCAATTTCAAACTTCTCTGCTTTTTCCTGAATTCATCAAAACACACAACTAGAAAGTAGAAGCAGACTTTCAATAGCCTGCTTTCTTTTTTGATTTTCATTTTTGCAGCACTAACTACTCAGAAGTGAAAAAATGATATTTCAGTCTTCAGCAACAAAGAAGGGCTAGAATTTCCTTGGTTTATGACATTTTGTGCTCAGCAGCAGGATGGGAGTAGGTATGTATACTGGTTCAGAAAAATTTCATGTTCTGCTGCTGGCTCTGTTTTAATTATTTCCCAGTTTCATAAGTTTTGGTCTCTGACATGCTCCTTTGGGTGGAGCTCAGAGAAAAGAAGTGTTATTCTATTCTTTCTTTCCTCTTCAAGTATAGATGAAGATGTATGGGAGAGCCTGCATTTCTAAGCAACAAGAAAAACTCTACTGGAGAGAGACCTCTGTACTGCTGAGTAGCCTGACCTATGCTTTGGAAGACAGACTGTCCAAGATGCCTTAAGTGTGGTGCATTAACAACTGCTGTTTTTTATTATGGAACAGGCAGGTACAGTCCCTCTGTCTTATGTTTTATTAAACTAACTGAAGCTTTACTTTCTTAGTTGTAGGGACAAGAGGAAAGCCATCTTTATCTTTCTGTTCAGTCATTCCTGCATGCTTATCCATTAGCTATGGAATTCAGTTCTCAACTTCCTTCTGCAGACACTGACTCCCCACTCAACCTGTAGAGTCCAGTCACAGAAACCATGGTCAATTCTTTTGCCCTCTTGACGTGCCCATGGAGCCATCCATTCTTGGTCCCCTTAAAGATAAATACCAATGGCCCACTTTTACATCTTTCAAAGCTTCTGTACTAGCAGGCTAACCTCCATCCATTCTCTGTCCAGAACTACCAGATGATGCCTCAACAAATATTTTTACAGTCCTAAGATCTATGTGAGATTTTTCTATGCTTAAAGGAAGAAATACTTTGATTCAGTGCACACTCCAAAATTTTTGTTAGTCCTAATTTCTCAATCTGATCAGTTACTTGCAAATTTTTACTGATATTATTGGAATATGTTACAATGAGCAAAATGGGATTCAGATATAAGCTCTGAGAAAAAAGTATTACATTTCTTACTGAAATATAAACTTCAGAAAATCATAACAGCCCCCAAATTACACCTGACTTGTGTCTCACTTATGACATGAATAATACACACATATAATTTATTAACTTTTATTAAATGTTAATGAGTCCTATACCCTGACTTTCATACACACAATTACAACGTGGAATCTGTTGTCAGATCCTGTTCCCCTTTATGACTCTATCACCAAATATGTTCATAGCTTCCCACAATATAATGGAAGTATGTTCATATCATCTTTAAAATAATAAGAATCTCACCTTCAGTTAATTTCTACCCTCACCTTTTTTTCCTTATATACCTGCCATATCAATAGCTGTGCTATTGACATTACTTTTTTTTTACCATTATGGTTGTACACAGCATTTGAACAATCCATTCCCATTCTAAAATAAAATTCTAGCTACAGTGTTATTTTTGCACATTTTTTACTGCATTTTAAGGTCTAACCAGGGCACTGAGACCAGCATCTGACTTTACCAGAATAGCAAGTATCTTTCCCATAATATCTTTCAGCTGTCATTTAAAAAAAAAGAAATCAGCATTTGTTTTCTTTTCCATCTTGGATTATGTGACAAAATGATCTCCTGCATCTAATCAATTATTTTTCTCCTATATCTTTTGCATTTTCCTACAGAACTATTTGCAAGTATAACAGAAAGATCCTTTAGAGATAATCTGGTGATTATTACAAATTCAACCTCAGACGCTGCAGGCATTAAAAGATGAAAATTGCCTGAAGTCCACTGTTGTACAACAAATCTGTACCTCTAGACTCCTGTCCTGAGGTGAAAATGCAAACCAGAGAGATATTTAGAATCATTTTGACAGTTCATAAAATTAAGCAGGGATTAGGGATTCTCTTAGAAATGAAGAAATAAATAAATAAATATAGTGCCACAGGGCCCAAAGAATGTTAATCACATCTCCTTGCAACAGGTATTACTCTAACTGACTTTTGGGAAGAAGGAGTTTTATGATAATTCCTGGCATGTATTTAACACTGATGTTGACAATTTAAAAATCTGAGTGTGTGAGTTCAAAATATTAATACATTTATATATACATACATACACATACATAATTAATGTATGACCTACCCATTCAGTTTATGCTTTTACAGTTATAGGTTCCTATAGAAAAGTTGTACATCTTGTGTATTCTATCTTCTTCTCAATTTCATGGGTTATCCTCAATAATACAAACACTTGAACATATGCTTAACTTTACATGATGGAAATGTCTTGCTGATTTTAGGGTAACTCTCAATCTACATGAATTAAAGTGTATGAGTCTACAGGGAACATAATCTATGGTGCCAGTCATTTGAAACACACATTTAACAAGAAAAGAATTTAAACAAGTGCAATAGACATAGACGAGTTTGTTCTCTGCTGTGTTTGTGGCAGGTAAGCAGCAAACATGGCTAAAATTAATTCATAGCAAAAAAAAAGTGCCACCTTCCAAAAATTCCCCACCCACCTCACAGACATTTCAGAACAGTTCATAATATTTCTTTTCCAAAACTAAAAGACAACATTGCAATTACAAAAATGTATGTCCCTTCCTTTCTGGATGAAGAAACCTTATTATAATGCATTTGAAGTGTATAAAGTAAAAGTTTCACTGTATTAGGTAAGTATCAGATTCCAGTATCTTTGCAGAATGCTGAAGCTAATTTAACATGTTTCTAACAAATGGAAAAGTCTAAAATAAACCTAGATGAATTTGATTTAAGACTTTGAGTTGGTTTTGTGTAAGCTTTTTTTTGTTTTGTTTAGGAAATTAAAAGCCTAGAGATAAAATTTTACTTTATGCTCAAATTTTTGTCAGTTTAAGCACTGAATTTTACCAATATTTTTAATGATGTAAATATTGCTTTGTAATAGATGTTAACAAATTTCCTGATCCAAAAGAGAAACAAGAAATACTCTTTACACAGCACAGTTTAGACATTTGAATTGTAATTAATTTCCATCTTTAAAAATTTCTTATGAAAATTATTTTACATCCCACTCTAGTCGAGAATGCTGACTAGAACTGGAATAATACATCACACAAATGTTGATTTAAATATTTAAACAAATTCACTTACTTTGGATTTACATCCCCTTTGGGCTCTACTTTCCATGACTACTCTGATAAATAAACTTACAGTAAGAAAGATCTGCTGGAACGACAAATTATAAACAAAAATTGAAGAATACATGTGGGATATGAATTTTTTAATTCTAATCATCAATTGTTGCACTAGCAATTAAAGCTCACTGGAGGACAATAATTCCAAGCTATGTTAATTTTCAAGACTTTATCTCTATGTGTCTAGTTTTATTTGGTTTGCTTTCATTTCTTATTCTGGAGAAAATAAACTCTTAGACTGTTCTGGTGAAAATGCAGGAAGATGTAAATGTGTGTCTGTGTACCAAGGTCAAAGACACTAAAGACCAAGGCTGAAGTCCTTTCCCAGCCTGAATCACAATTTACTAATTTTCGTCACTGATTTTTATCTGTGATTACTCAGAGTTAGATGGAAAAGGAACACGGTCCTGGGCTTTCTACATTCAAGGCCACTCTTAAACCACAGGGCTGTCAGCAATAATTGTATTTCACTCTTTCTTATTCTCCAAAAAATTTCCATTCAGACAAGGCATGAAAATGATTTTCAGAGTTCAGAGGGCTGAGCAAAATGGCTTCTGTCACGTGAGTATTCTGTCACAAGTTTGCAAGCAAAGCCCCGATGCAGTGTTTGTCCCTCACCAGCTGCTGCTGTCATTGTCTGCACAGCCCATGTGCCAGTTCCTTAGACAGTCATTCCGAAGGATCAAGGATAGCTCTTCATGTTGTAATATTTTTTCTCTGCTCTAGAAGAAAGGGACTGAGAAGAGATACAGGAATTAAACACTACAGGGAAAGTGAGACTGGTCTGAGCTCCACGTCGCTGTCAGCCACCTTCTTTCCCTGTAGGAGTCAGGGTTTGTGCACAGCACCCTCAGGGTAAATCTGGAGGCTGACAAGTTTCAAGGACAGATAAAGCAAGACAAGTTTCATCTCTGCTCCCCACAATTTCCTCTGTCTGGGCTGGGTTCCCAGAACAAAAAGCCTCTTCACTGTAGCTTCATGATGAGATAATACTGTTGATGCAAATAGTACTGCTGACTGCCACTAGCTGTTGACTGTCCCTGTACAGCCCCATCCAAGTCATGATCGTGCCATTCAGGTTTAACCCAGACAATATGAACTCTTCATTTTGTAGATCAATATGTAAATCTCTGATCCCAGTGTCATACACCACCCTGTAGCTGCAGTGTTTGCTTTTTATATTAACAGGATGTAGATTTGTCTGTGTATGAATTTTATTTTGGTGTCCTTGCATGTAAGGAGATGCTTAAGCAAGGCCTCCTTCTGCATTTTATCACTGATTTTATGAGTAGCCATTGTGCCTTCAGTAAGTAGACCCACACATATACACAGCAGCTGGCACATGCCTAAGTAATTTTAGCCAGAAATTACATCAATAGCTAGCTCTTCTTCTTATAGACAGCTGGAAAGGGAGCTTTGATTTATTTTTATTTTTGTCCTCAGGATAATGGTTTCTTACTATGTCAACGGTCAATTGCATAACAAATCCTTCATCATGAGAATGCGTGTATCACTTTTCAGCAAACCCTGGCCTTTTGAGGTGAAATGATACACTGCCACTTATTTTCAAATTGACATCTCTCCTGGTTGCCAAGGCAAGTTATTTGCAAATCATCAAAATCATCATTTTGCATGAAGTTTTTAAGACAGTCAAGCTAGGCAATGGCTGACATTGCTGTGCAATTAGTGTCAAAAGCTCTTAAAATTAGATTATAAAAAAAAAATCCAGAAAGATCAGTGATTTTGTACTGTACGTGTCCAGAGATAATTTTGATCGAGAAAAGAACTGGGTTTAGAAAATTTCAGCAAGGCTCCAATCTAATAGAGAAGGGATGAAGGATGTGTACATAATGACATTGGCAGACTTGAAGTGAGAAGTGTTAGCTTCACTCTTCTTCAGAAAAATAAAATGCACACACAGCCCCATAATTAATTCAAAAACTGTATGACTTAGATACCACAGAACAGTAGCAAGTGACAGTTAAAGGAGGAGAAAGGAGTCATTGCAATTGGATTTGGATTCAGATAAGACAGGTTTTTTGAGCACAGAATTGAATCTGAAACTGGCCTAAATTTCAGATGTTGTCTTGAACACCGTCAAAGCTTGCAAACTTTCAGAAAATTATTTTAGTTTGGGATGAAGGCATAGTCAGGAGGCAGATTTTTTTAGAGGGATGTATTCTTTTTTTGGAGAGAATTCTCCATTGCAAGTTTTTCATCCATTTTGAGAAAAAGTCATTGTTTGGACCTCTGGCTTTGAACCAGTTAGATACTGAGAACAAAAACATGGATGTGGAAAAAGGGAATAGGGATTTCCCAAAAGATAGTCTAAAAGCAAGACAGGTAGCTGGAGAGAAATGAACTGAAAAATCTAAAAAGTAACACAAAGTTTGTAATAAACTATGTGCAATATTTTCGTTTTTTTACAGTGGCCTTTTTAAGCCTTATTTTAACTTTTCCATCCTTTCATATCTGTTTAGCTTTTTTCTTATGTTGGCATAGAAACGACTTTATACTTAACTTCATTTAGCCATTAAATGTCTGCCAAAGGTATGTTTCAAAGATTACAGCCTGGTGCTTAAAGTTGTAGAACTTATGCAAGGGTCAAACCAACTCAGCTTTTTGTGAATTCAGTGGCCTTTCTAGTTTATTTTACTGACATACTGACTTACATAATGTGCAGTACTGGACCAATGCAGGCTGTGTAGTCTCTGCAGCAGAACTTGGGGGCAATTTCCCCTTCTGTTGTTTAATTTGTGCTTCACACATTTCCATGAGGTAAGCTAGGGGTAGGACTAGTGTCACAAGTGCTGCAGCATCAGTCCACTTATTCCCCAGAAAATATTGAGTAACATTACACTTGGGCATCAGTGTGGGCACAAGCAGTTACTGTAGAGCAGCTGACCAGCTGCACATTCATAGAGTAACAAACCTGCTGATAAGTAGCTCCTTTGCTAGTAGCTTTGGTCTCTGTCCACTCTCTCTTTGCAGTCTCATAAATTATTTTGTTGGAGATTTTTTTTTTAATGTGGAATTCTTTGTCAAATCTAAAACCTCAACCCAAGTGAAATGTAGAACATCACTAAGAGTGATGTGGATAATCTCCAGGAAAGCCAATTAATATAAATAGCATGAAAAGAGGTAGAAGTGGAAGTAATTTGGGGCCAGGCTGATTTTTCAAGTGGACGTTTTCCCTGTGATAGACATAATGCTAGCTGGCAAAAAGCAAGTTTTGACACTGTTATTAGTCCATGGGTGCTCAGTGTGTAAATCATATTGATGCGCATGGTTGACACACAAGGGGTATGTGGAAAATAAGCTGCCCAATCTCTCTGGATCTAACAGCTTACAGACCTCAATGATATACTGGAAGGCTGGTGCAGTTGATCCCAAAAGCAGTAAATCAAAGTGCCACCAGAAGATGCTGACAAAATTAAACAATGGATATTGAACAGAGAACAAAAGCTGTTCTGCATAGATGGTTATTTCATACTCAGACCTTCTAATGTTTAATTTATACCCTTATTTGGTTTTTATGAAATGACTTTAATTCTGTATAGGCAATAGGTTTATAAATCAATTAACAGAACAATCCAAAGGGCCTCTAGTAATGAAGTGATTTCAAAACTAAGCTTCACTTAGAAGTATTAGGTTTGATACGATGAAGAAAATCTTATATTGTACCAAAGAATGCAAGGGATTGGTGAATAAGGGTTGGTCTGTGTTAATTCATATATTTAATTAACAACATCTGAAAAATCCCAAAATAAAACAGATTGATTATCAAGTCTGTTTTAACTGCTGTCAGGGTAGATTTTCTTTTATCCACTCACAAGGAATGCTGTCTCTATGTGGCCTACAACTCAACAACTCTATGGTTAGTGTTAGTGCAGATCCAACCTCAGTATTTAAAAAGACAATCCGAGAGAAGAATGTGTTTGAGTTTGGAGCTACAATTTATGTATCCACTTTGCTCTAGCAAAACAGAAAAGGTTTATTTCATATTTGCAATAGTGTTTAAATATTCCTCAGACCAGGACTCCACATTCGCCTCATACAGCTAACACCATTACCTTCACGGAGATAACAATGTAAGAGCAAGTTTCTTCACCATTTGTCTGCCAAAAGTTACCCTGGAAACTACAACTTTTATATGGAAATGAAAAACAATGAGTTTAAAATTCCTAAATGAAATTCAACAGAGATAAATCCCTCACATTCCATGGTATAGTTGTTCCACTGAAGGTGTTACCTGTCACTAGTGACTCTCAGTGTTCAACTGAACATGAGCATGAGGGCTAGGAACAGAACACAAGAAATCTACTGTGGTAACAGTAATCAAACTGCACAAACAATCAAGTGAACAACCTCACACAGACCTGACCCAGATAGATACAACAAGTTCCATTTGTTTGTAGCATTAAAGTCCTCTTTCTCCCAGTCTGCTTCCCCAGGTGGTGGCATGCAAATAGGAGTTCAGAGAAATATCAAAGTGCAAATTCTGTTCATCAAAGATACTGAAAGGAGAACGAGATACAAAATGGTTGCTTCTAGCCACGATACAGATATGTAAGTTCCTAACCTGTTGCCATTGCTTCTGTTCCACCACAATTTTGCTCTGTAAGAGAAGCAGTTGATCAAGTGAAAAATATCAAGTGAAAAAATATAGCATGAGAGCACTTGAAAGGAGCTTTTAACATTAGCGTTCTGCTTGCTATCATTTGGCAATGAAAAGTACCAGACTCAATTACCTTTTAATTCCTAATGAGGAATAATAAAACAAAAAAAAACAGTCAAAAATATCTCATACTTCCCATAACCATCTGAAGTCAAAGAACTTGAAAATGACCCTTCATTCGCTTGATGTTCACAGTATGCTTTCCTGCTCACAAAGAATCCAGTAGACTAGTGAAAAAACAGATATTAACAAGTGATAGTGGACCAGCAGAAACATACAGGTAGTTCTGTAATGATTTTCTTCCTTCCCAGCAAGAAATGCCAATCATAAGCTCTCTACCCTACCAAAGCTTCAGGGAACAGGTCACCGTGGGTCTAATTCTCCTTTATATTTGATCACTCATTTTCTTTTCTGTATAATAAAGAAGGATAATTACTTCCATTTGACCACTTGCTCTAACCAACAGATGAAGTTGCTTGGGGTAAGCAGTTGAGAACTGCCACACTGCCACCTCAAATAGGCCAAACTAGCAGGCTGCAAAGGTGATTATTGTATTTCTAGGCTAGAGGCTGAAACCCTGAATCTAAAACTGCCTGTCCTTTCTCAAGTCTCCCTAAGGTTTATACAGTATACTGCAATGCATTCTGACAAAATAGCAAAGGCAAAACACTAAAACCAGAAAAGTGTTCATTGTGGGTCAAGGATGTGGTGCCCCGTTGTAATCATGGACATAAAATAAATCAATACCACACCTAGCTCTTGCAGAAAGAAAGGATGATTGTCCATCACAATTAGCTAGTCAATATTTACCTCTTAAATGCTGGACATTTTTCTCTTTCTTGCCTCATTGTATGCCTATGCTTTCTAAAAGTGTATGCTCTATTCCCATTCACTGTGTCATCCCCTCCCAAGTTATTCTGTGTGTGCTTTTATCACTGCTCCCAATTTCCCATGCTCTGCTGACTTGGATTTGAGTGGCAGCAAGGAATCTGTAAGCAGGTGTTGTGGAAGTGAAGCGTGCCATTTGGCCAGTACATTAGGTAAAGTAACATTCCCCTGGGAACTCTAATGCTTACAACTGCATCAGCCCCAACTGTTCCTGCAAGAAGAGGAAGAGGCCAGTCTTGACCCATTCTGACCAGATGTTTTGGAAATGTGCCCATTTCAAGCAGATATAATATCTGTCAATTTATCAAAAGTATAATAGGTGCTAACAGACTCTCTAGTTAAAACATAGTAGTAAAATTCAAGAGAAAAACTTAGGGATATAGAAGATGTGTTTGAATGCATAGGACTATATTCAATGCTAGTTTAAGAAAATTTCCAAGATACTCTGCTCTGCATAATAGATATAATATGACTGCTTTGGACGTGAATGCAGAAAAAAAAATTTTTCATCAATCTGTGCCAAAATTGTTCATGAATCTGTAGAGACTAGGAATAAGAAAAAGAGCAAGACACCTAATGTGAAAGTTCATGTTGCAAGGAAAGCAGCTGAGTTACAGCTTTTGAAGCTCATTTGGAAACAAACTTTCTGCTTTGATCTGCAGAAAGAGGCAATCTATATTCCACAAACAAGAGGAAGCTGGTCATATGCTTTTTAAAATATCCTTTTGAAATAATGAAAGAAGGTTTCTCAATGGAAGAAACATTTGTAAAAAACCCCAAACATTCTGCTTTCCTTCTTTCTCTTTTCCCTACTTTATGGCTTGTCAATAAGCCACCAACTTTCTCAAACTTTTAAAAAATAACTAGCTCTTCACAGCATAGTTATAAGATAGCAGTTATTCCCCTTATCATTTTGAAATGCAGAGCTTTGATTTTGTTTCCTCTGTCCCAAAGAGGTAAACCCGTGTTGTTTTTTGGTTTTTTTTTTACTATGAAGATCAGTGGAATTATAGTGAGTTTGCACTCCACCAAACAAGAACACGATGGGGTGTTAGTGGATTGTACTGGCCAGAATTTCTGAAGAACTTATTAGTCTTTTTCCTTCAATATTATTAACAATAGGTTGCTGATCATCAAAAAGCAAATCATCTGAATGTTGTGCTTAAAATCAGAATATGTGTTTCCTAATATAACAGTCTCGTTGATCAACACCACTTTTTACACACAGTACAAACACTTCAATAATGATAACAGTCATTATTAATAATAGTCACAATGTAAAGGTGTCATATAACAATAAACTTAACAATAAACAGAAGTACAATTTTGCATTTCCTCTTTCTGACCAAATTACTAAGATGCTGGTTTTCATTCCATTTTTTTTAACATGTGTTGTTAGAACAAAATATAGCTTTTGCAGTGTACAGTGTCTATCTGTTCATACTAAGCATCTCATATGGTTGAAGCTGGCTGGAGGGGTTGCTACTAACTGAATTTTTTAAAAGCAGATGTTACCAATCTTCTAAAATCTACCCCCAAATTATGTCACTTGTGACTGACAGAGGTTGGATGCATCAATCCCTTCCAATGTTCTTTTGTATGTAACATGTAAAGGAAGGCAAACCTTGCTCAGGAAGCATGCCTGTAAAAGGGCAGGTCACTTTACATTATTATTGAATTGTTGAGAAGAATGTCAGTTCCTGCGGGGAGATGTATGTATATATTATGGCAAGAAGGAAAAGAAGTTTGCCTGTGATTAGGACATTCAAGGAAACTTTCAGGACAGCAATGTCAACTCAGGCTGCATTGTGACAAGCTGAGGTTTTTAGCTCAAGGTGCCTGTCTGTGCCATGCAATACACAAAGACAACTTTCTTTTACATGCACTTATTTACAGAATTGTACATGAATGTAGTAGATGCTGCTGTGTACAAAGCCAGTGTAAATTCCAAAGTCACCTTTCAGTAAATGGCATTTTCAGCAGTGAGTAAACAAAAAAGGATAGTGCCCAACATTTTCACCATAAATGGCATAGAAATGAACTATCTGCTAGCACTAATCTTGAAATAAATTTGATGGCAATGTATAAACAAGGTTTATTTTTTAGCACAATAACAGTGATTTTTTTCAATGTCCTTTAAATCCCTCTCATTACAAAATCCAGAAAATAGGTAATATTTTGTATGTGAATTAGTGTCTTTCTTGGACTTCTAGAAAGTTACACAAACTTATAAAGGGATAATACTTCCATCAGGAACAAGTTAAAAAAAACAGTGGTTTATAGATATTATTCATTTCAAGCTCCTTCCCTTCTGTCAGCAATGGTATGCTTTGTCATTTTACTCTAGCATGAATTTCTTTCTCAAATTCTTCATGTTCTATTGCAAGGCTCACCATAGGTCTTTCCCATCCAGTTTTTTGCTGTTGTCATCTTAATATTCTTCCTTACAGATACTGTACTCTGCCAGCTCTGCCTCCGTCCATACACACTTAATATTTGTGGTTTGTTTGGAGGAAACTATCTTGTTCTACATCTGAGGACTGACTGTTGTAGTCTATCTCTATCTATCTATCTATCTATCTATGTAAATATCTATCTATCTATATCTGAAATAAGACCTAGCTATCATGCCTATCATTTTCAACAAGCCCAATCTAATTCACAAGTGTAATGCAATTCTCTATTCCATGCTTACCTTGTGAATTTACCTTTTTGTCTTTCATAACACTTAATAAACATATGTATACTTTGCTTAGTCGCTGCTTGTTGCCAGCTTGGACTTCAACCATTCCAATCAGAAAATGAATAGAAGTTGAGGAAAACTCAAGTGATTGGCAACAGGCACACATGGTTAAATGTCAACATTTTGGTATGTCATTTAATGGTCAGACATTTCACTGAATTGCCACCCGACAAACCTATGAGATGTATTATCAAGGAATATCTGCCAACTCTTTTCCAGCAAACTGCTTGATGCCTGATGCCAAGTACTGGTGGGTGTATACCTTTTTATGCTGTCACTGCATTCAGCCTCCAGGGTGTTGCATGAAAGGATCACTGGATGTTAATGAATAACAAAATGTGTCATTTCCCTTTAGAATTTGTCTATCTATCATATACAGTGAAAAAGACATGTTTGTTTTCTTCTACTGTACTTACACGTGTGTCAAAATACGTACTGTTAAATCTAGCCACATGCTTAGTCAGTATGTTGCCTTGCCAGTCTTTTTTTTTTTTTTTTCATTATTATTATTTCACATGATCATAATCCCATTTCATATAAGAAAATAAAAATCAAAGCAAAATAAATTAGAACACAAAAGCCTGTTTCTTCCTGCTTGGAGTAGTACCTTGTTTAAAAACTTCCCTTTCCATAGACATGGATTTGTAAAAACAGCACTTAACCTGTTCTAGTTGTACTGCCACTCATTTCTCATGAAAATATGACAGAAAAGAAAAAAAAAAGTTTAAGAACCAGCATTAAAACTCAAAACTTCAGCTGAATAAATACTTTGAAAAACATTTTGTCAGTATCTCTTAACACAGTCCTTAAAGTTTGTGGTGTTCGTATTCCTTTAATGGCATATGCACCAGTGCCTAATTTACTTGTTGAATTAAAGACCTGTAGATGAGTTTCAGATAACACATTCATTTTGGACATAGAACAAAGCAACACGTGAAAGTCGGTCAACCATTGAAGTCTGACTGCACAAAAACAGTGAGGGGCATTTTCTGGTCAGCTAACAAAAGGGTGCAAAATGCACATTTTTAAAAATAAGAGCCGGAAGGAGTTGTTTATTATAAATGCTTCCTTCAGTGCTTCTCAGAGCCTTCCTGACTTGCAGATTTATGCTTTAAGCATTTGCCCATAGGCTTCTATCAACTAGACCAAGTTCAAAGCATCAGGGTACAACAAAGCACTCTAAGTAGGTATCCCAGTGACACTCCTAATATGCAGCTGCATAAGAAAATCAGTGTAACACCTATATATGGGAAGAATAGTTGCAGATTTTAAATTGCACCACATACAAGTAATTTTATTAGACAATTTGAAAATATTATTTGTGATTTTCTTTGCAAATTCTAAAGGCCATATGTGATACTAATATTTTCACGTATAATATATGCTATTTCTAAGAGAAAGAGATGTGGGTTTGTGTGTGCATAGTTTTAGAGAAAACTCAATTCTCTCTGGGTCTTTAATTGTGTTTTTCAGCAAACTGATTTAAAGTTCCCTGGGGCACACATACTGTAGGATTGTGACATATCACACCAGGTTAAGTCAAACTAAAAATGTTATGTGATATGACAGCATGTAAAACACATGATTTACACATCCACTGGGAAACCTGGCTTTATGAAAAATGGTGCAACAGGGAAACTTGGGGCACTCTCTGGTAAATTTTACTTTCAAAAAATAATAATAAAAAATAATAAAAAATATAATACTATGTTTGTTTCTGTTTGACAGTAACAGCTTTCTCCTTATATAAAATGACCCTGTCAAAGATCAACAAATGTTTGCAGTCAATGCAAAGAGCAAAAGTAATACTTCTGCTGGAAAAGAATGGATTTGCTCACAATTCAGAATAGGATAACTGGGATAAAGAACCTACTACAGATCCACAAAAACAGAATTTCACTCAGTAATTCCTGAAGCTGAAGGTGCATACTACATCCTTTCTACCAAAAATGTAAATCTATCATCTGTCAACACGGGGAGAAAGGTCTATTTTCTTCCACATGTAAGAGTAACCAAATATTATCTCTACATTTGCTGGACTGAGAGCATCCCTTATTACAGAAGTATCATAAAAGAAGGCTATGGTGGACTTCAGATCCAGTTTATTCCCTCCTACAGCACTTCTAAAGTAGCTCCTAATATTGTCCTAATATGTCCTCGGATATGTCAGCCCCAGTCTGATGTTGGACAGTACAATCACTGGTCATGCTTCAGGTTTTATGATCCTGTCCATAGAAAGAAACATAGAAAGAAACATAGAAAGAAGCTCATAGAAAGAAACAAGAGTTTTTAATATTTATTTTGGTGGTCATTTATAACACCAAATTGCAAAACTATTTAGGGATTTTAAACATTTAGGTTTTATTGGAGTCTTTCAGTCCTTTCCGTGCTCTCCTCACTAGCATGGAACAGAGAGGTTAATTTCAACTAAAGCTGGTAAACGCAGAGTTTCAAAAATTCTGAGTTTCTACAAGACTTGTCAAAATAGACAGCTTGTAGAAGACAAAGATACTCTTCGCATCCTTTCTCAGATAAAAGTTTAAATGCCCCTCAACTCTTAATGAGACAGAGAGATGCTACTCATCTTCAAGACTCACCTGGATTGGAAGACAAACTCAAAATTCTTGAAACTGCTTGGTTTTTATTGCAAAGTGTTTAGCAAAACTCAAGTTGCCTAGTTTGCTACACAAAAATTTCCTGAAATGCAGTAGAAAACTGTAATACTAGAAGTCTGGAATCCACAAAGGAATCATAAACGCAAGATCCTGTGTACTATTAGTAAGTGGCAGAGAGCACAACACAGCCATAGTGAGTATGGACAGTTCATGCCCAACAAGGAGGAACAGACAATCAAAGTCCTCCTGCTTAGCTCCGGCAACATCAGATCAGAATAGCCCCCAAACTCTGCCAGCTGCTGAAGAAGAGGGACAAATATCCTTACAAAAGTTTCTCAAGCTACCAGCACACCTGAGCACAGCGACCACAGACACTTCAGGCACACCAAGAAAAAGGAGATCCATGTTTACTAGAAGCAGCTCTGGATGGAGTAGGGCACTGAGGGGCTCTGTGTCAGCTAGTTGCCTGTGACATGCTCCAGGGTGAGGTAAATCAAGCAGAGATATTGGAAAGGTTACAGCACCCTTATCCATCCAGCATGTGCATTAAACCTTCTACATCTCAACTGCATTTTAAGGAAGAAAATACAACCTTATCAACCCACAGACAAAAAAAGGAAAGATATTAGGTCTATCTAGTGCCCAACCTGGTATGCCTTAAAAATAATCTCATTTTCAAATACTGTAATTTTTGAAAACTGGGATTTCTTAAAATTTAAAATACTGGCACTCACAGATCCCACTGTCTTCACCTGCTTTTGTCAAATTTCAGAATCTGAAAAGTTAAAATATTTCTAAGGGTCTCTTTTAAATATGTCATTATTCAATAATCCATCAATTTCTCTACAACCTACAAAACCAGATTATATGGACTAGATTAAGCATAATTCAAGGATGATGAGTAAATATCTGTAGTGAAATGAGGCAACCAGGTGGCACTAATTGCCAGGTAGTGGGCATGACCTTGTGTTAAGCCCACCTGTACCTGATTAGGGTGGGCCCCTACTGCGCATGAGCAGGATTAAGGGCCCAATAAAGCTCACACCTGAGGAAGCCAGAGGGGAGGCCACTTTTGGAGCAGTAGCATCGATTCAGGCTGCTCAGCCTTGAGAGCATTAGACTCAGAGCACTCTTCGTGAGTTTCTCCTGGAACACCTGGTTGGACCTTGGGAGCGCCGTGCCCTAAAAGAGGTTCGTCTTGCTACAAATATCCTTTCAGTGGGATCACTAGGGATGGATAGTCACAAAAAGTACTCTTTGGGCAGGCCTTTCATAGTTTTGTTAAAGCCTTTACATTATGACCTGGAGCATCCGACTATTTTGAACTGAAATTGTAAATCATGCTGAACTATGCACTGTTTAACATATTTGGAAGCCAAAAAGGAAACACTTTCCCTCTCTGCTCTTCTAAGAAAAATAGAAAATATGTCCCCTTCCCATCTTCCCACAAGAATAGTGGGAACAGCTTAGGAAAAGTCTAGTGTTCTGAATGGTCATGCAGTTGAATGAAATGTATAAAATTTATAGGCTTGCTGAAATTCAGATTTTCCCCTTTAAAAAAAAAAAAAATATTTTTTTTTCCCTGGAAATTAGCCTTCATTCTGAAACCCCAAAAAATATCTAGTCTCTTTGCTCTTTTTTCCCTTTTGACGTATTTTTTGTTATGGGAATTTTAGTTAGGACAATTTGGAAATTGTTCTGTTTTAAAGAAGCCAGCACTAATGATCATAAAGAAATATTCCCAGTAAATTACTAATTCCTCCAGCAACAAAACATGGTAGGCTCCTGTAAAGCATACAGAAGAACTTTGTATTGATGGTGTGCTTGAAGGGATGTTATATGCAATTATTGACATATACACACAAAATAATAAACAGTCTAAATTAATCTGCTTCAAGTGAATAAAGACATGCCTGAGGCCTGGACAGTTTTCTTTAGAGCACTACAGAAAGGCAGGGCACCTGATAATCTTGTAAGAACTCTCTGCCTAAAAAAGCATATATAGTGCTGAGCCTGAACACGAAGTTTATACCACTCACAGCCAAATAGCCTTTTCATTCTGCAGGCGCAAGGTAAACGTTTCAAATGTTTTTGTCAGAAAAGGAGGTACTGAAGAGATCAAATCCCTGAAAGAAAACACGCAGCCAGAAGGAGGATTTGCAGGGACGCCAGCGCAGGAGCCTCCTCGCCTGCTCCCCGGCGGAGCAGCAACGGAGCAGCCCCTGCGCTCGCCAGGGCTGGCGGGGGGACTCAGGTTCCTCGCCCTGAGCCAGAGGAGCAGGGTGAGCTGCAGAGGTCACACACGCTGTCTTTGAGAAGAAAAGGGGGAGGGACAAAAGCTCCAGTTCGGGTGGGGGGTTGTGGATGTGTGTGTCTCTGCGTGTCTGTCCTGTTTATGGGCTGTTAAGCAGATGATTTTTGGAGGCAGACGCTTGCCGCTTCTCTTCTCCACCCTTATGGCAAAGTCCTACAGAATTTAATAAGGCTGAAGCCCGTTGGTTTATACTGAAATACAATATAGTTCCACATAATAAGCGTTTTTAAAAAACCCAACATCTGTAGAGTTTAATAGAAGTGGTTGTCTTATAACATTTTAAAACCAATATACATGGTTTTAATAGAATGTTTTATCTTTGCTTTGAATTCCTTTGGGCTGGCTTAAAATGCTATAGAAAAGTTATCATTCTCTGCTGATTTTTTTTCTGAGAGGCAGTTGAAATGATTGAGTAGTAATAGAAATAGGCATCTCCATTAAAGAATAGGTAACCACGCAGTTGTGCTGAAAAAACAAAGCAGTGATCTTTCTGATCTGATCCTTTCTTTAAGCAAAACGGTGCAAAAGAAACACTGGCTAGATCTTACTCAGTGTATTCTGGGTATACCTGTTTTTTTCTTGTGCTTTTGCTAGTTTAATAAAGTATGGTTAGTGCTGGACAAAACATAGAAGGAGAAAAGAGCCCACAGCCTCAGAAAAACTTGCCATCTGAATGCATAGTTCTCCAAACATAAATGATACAATACATGAAAACTTCAGTGAGAAATACCTTTGCATTTATTAGCATGTGTAAGTGGATTCTTTTGCAAGTGGCAAGGGTCACATTTACTTCTGTTACAGGCAATCATTTTCTAGTGTGAGTGCATCACTTCTTTCTTTTCTTGTCTGCTAAAAGCTTCAGCATGAATGTGAAAGGAAAAAACCTCACTGCAGGATTTCAACAATTTATTACATGGTAAGGGCTTCTTTTTGCTCATAAAACTCAGGCCTTTTAGAAATGAAGACAAAAAAGTACAGCAAGTTGCTATGCAAGTTTTCATATTGCCTGTTCTTAGCTGAGGCGAGAAAACCTTTTGAATCATTATTTTGGGACTGAGATACAAACTTGTTCTGTAAACTTGTTCTCTTCCCTGGTCTTTAACTCATTTTCATGGCTTTCTGCTATTAATTGTCACCTTAGCTGCTGAACTGTTGATCTAATAATGTTATTAAACCTAATAAAGCAGCCTTAAATACTGATAATGTGAAAAATTTGAATCAAAGATACAGTCTGTGGCCTAGTATGAAATTAATTTCCTTTATATATAAAATGAAGAAGGGATTTTGCAGCAGTATTTTTTAGCTAGAAACAATGTTTTATGATGTTCTCAAATTTTGGAGAAGTCTTAGTGGAAAACTGTAATTTTCACAAAAAGCTCAAGGAAGTTACTGTTCTGGCTTTTCCTAGAGAAAAGACAGAGCATTCTAGGCCATGGAGAAAATGAAAAGCAAATCTTATTCTTCCTTATTAAAAGCAAAAAGCAGGTCAGTTGAAATTCAAAAAGAATACTGATTGAATATATTTAAACCATGTTCACATAACTGAGGATTGTGAACATCAAAACAAGTAACTCAGTACGTGAATCACCAGAGGACAGAGGAATTAACTGGGTTGTTAATGTGCAAATTATTTCAAAGTTAATAATGAGGCCTTTCCTCATCTGAAAGGATATAGGGAAATCCTACAGAGGTATGCAGCCATATAAGCAAATAAAAAATAGACATGAAAATACAAACCTGAATTTGAACTTTGCAAAACTGATAAATAATAGACTGAGTTAATTGAACATAAGCTAAAGAAATAACCATACTTGAAGTTGTCCATGCAAATTACTAAGTCTTGTACCATCTACTACCTGAGTCTTCCAGTCATGGCAGTTAATACTACCATAATACTATGGCAGTTAATACTACTACTCAATTTTTTTTCTGCCAGCATTTAGTGTCATGTATTTTACCTATATCCATGTCAAAGAGGGACTGGAGAAAAAAGCGAAAAAATGTTTTTCTTCTTTCATTGTCCTGCCTGAAATACTGAATTCAGTCAAACAGTAATAACAAAAGGTTCATATTAGGTGTACAAAAATGAAAGCCCCAAAGCTTTTTTTTTCTTTTTTTAATTCTGATGCAATCACTTTTTAATTTGCTTCCATTTCAAATATGGCTGCTCTCTGCTCTAACATACATGAGATTCTTCTCAGCTATTTGTTTCTTTTTCTCCCCAGAACATTCTCCAGGAGGGTTTCTAGTGAGAGATATTTCTTTCCAGACTTTTGAAGAACCTGGCAGAACCAAGGCTTTGCTGTTGCAAGAAGAGTCTCAGGTAGATTTGCCCTAGCTGAGACACAGACACACCACAGAAGATCCCTCTTGCCCTCTTCCCCTCCCCACAACCCATGGCTACAATATCACCAGCCCTCTATGCTCCTTGTACCATGCTGTCCCTTTTCACTGGAAATGCAGAGCACCTACAGAGTTTTGTGAATCATCAGTTTACAGTTGGCATCGTGAGGGCTTTCCTTGGTATCTAAACCTGAGATTAAAATTAAAATAATACTGCTTTAAGTAAAAGATGCTCTGGCAGCCTCACGTGAAGACCCTAACCTTCCCCTAGAAGTATTGCTACTGTATGTGTCAAGTAGTGATATTTTTTTTAGGGCATTTCATGATGCTCACCAGTGATAGTTTTTGGCTCTAGGACATGGAAGGCCATGATGACCCAGTCAACAGTAGTTCAGATCTCAGTAGTCATCAGTAATGTGATGCCTGTTGTTCTGTTCATGCAGGAGGAGAAATGAGATGGGGTGTAAGTAGTCTCCAATTTCATTAAATTTCCTGGGGAAATTTGTACCCATCTTGTAAGAAACCTTTATTTTCTTGGTCATTATCAGTTTCCAACCAGGAGCCAAACTGTTGCTGGGTCTTCTGCACACTCCCCTTGAGAAAGGATTCCTGAAAAAAAGAAATGCCAGTTCCCTCAAGTAAACAAATATCATACAAAGTCATTTCTCTAGCCTCTCCAGGGGCTTTTTTCTATGTTCATTTCCACCTCTGGTTTATTACTCAACCAGACCTTCTATGGAATGGGTATCTGCATTGAACTTCTGATAAATTATGATAATTTTAACTTAACCTCTTGACCTGTCCAATATGTCCTTCACCTGCTGTGTGGAAGGAAAAAAACATCTTGAAGGAGACATGGATCTGTTTTGTTCCTGCTGGTGAGGCAAAGCCCTTTGGCACATGCACTGCAGAAGCATATTGCTTTCATCTGTCCTTTGAAGAACAGTGGGGACTTTAAAGCCAAACGAGCTTAAGAAATATTTAATGATGAACTGTCATTTGCTGAAGGGAGAAGCCTACCAAAATGCACTTGGTGTTTAAATGACACGTGTTACTGTTTAGATAAACAAAACATAAGTTCAGCTAGATGAAGAAGAAACCTAAAATCATAGTAATTGGTAAACTGGTAGTTCACACTTTTTTTTGGTCTTGTTTCTCATGAAATGAAAACATGACATGCTTATGGAAACAGTGAAGAGTGGGATTTTTTAAGAGTAGAATAAAATATTTATTGCAGCAGATTTACAGTTAGTTTTTGTAGTACTACTGACACATCCTATCAGATTTTTAGGTTTCCAAATATCACATTACTAGATCTTTGAATCTTATTAGTGGATTTGTATGCATAGTGTTATTGAGTTTCTTGTTTTCTAATATGATATGAGAAATCGTTATGGTATCAAACTGTCCAATAATATCTTCAATTTAAATTTGTAAAGAAAGATATAAAAATATTTTTAATATTGATTTTGCACTGCAAATTTATCAGGTTTCCATAGTATTTATTAATTTTAATTGCCCTTAAGACTTCACTAAGTTAGTAGGATGATTATGGAAATACAGAGGAAGGAATATTTTATCAATTTACAGACAGTTTATAAGACTGGAAATTCTGGAGTCAGCACAACAGCTTAGGGCAAAATCCTGCTGTTATGCAATATGGTTGTGAAGAAGGGGGGAGATGAGGGGTGCTGGCAGGACAACCAGCCTACTTGTGCAGAACCAGGTAAAGCAAGACAGCTGGGGAGAGAAAATGCTCAGGGAGGTACCCTGTGGTATCTTTCCTACTTGCTAATTAGTGGTTAACAGACCATAGCTGCTATTGGTCTGATTGGTGCTGGTGGAAGGTTCGCAGGTCCTGGAGAAGGCAGCAGTGTGTGAGTGAACGGAGGGCCCTGGTCCCTCCCTGCCCTATGTAACAGCACCCAGTTGTGTGTCAAGCTGCAGAGTCAAAAATCTTATTGATTTCACATTATCCTGAATAAATTCTGAAATTCCTGTACTTTTGATTAGAACAAATACACATAGATGAAGACCAATCAGTACTTTAGGACTATGTTTATATGTTACCATTATATCATAGTCACTATACTATTAATAATATGCATTTTCTCAGGAATAATTGATTATGCTTATTGTTGCAGGAATTTTTTAGCATTTACTCATGTTTTTAGTGATCTTGTGCCACTTATGTGCTGAAGGAGGTTGGATGAAGTTTCACAAAAGGCTTTGGACTAAATTGCTTTTCTTTTCCCCAAAGTATGAGAATATGCACTACTATTTGGATCTAAAAGCATTCTGTAGGGTAGAACCTGGTGAAAAAAATCTTACAGCCTGAAAAGTAAGAAAATTCATATAATAAACGATGTCATTTTACGCAGAAGTTAATTTTTTTTTAGTTATGAAATCAAACAGTTTCAAAGTGTAATGAAAACAATATGGTGTGGCTCTTGATGTTGGCTTCTACAATTAGTGTGTTATTAATTAAACTCTCGAGTAATATAATAACTTGACTGTTGGAACCTCTCTTTGCATTTAAAATACATGCAGACTATGGCTCCAATTATAAATAGACCATAACTCTAAGAGCTTAAAACTGCAAATTAAATTACTCAGAGACAAATTGTTAAATTTATGTTGTATTCCTGAGAAAATGTTTTCATCTTTTGTTTTGTTTTGGTTTTGTTTCATATACTATATCCAAGTATGCTTTTCCACCAGCAATTCTTTGTTACAGTGGACATGTGTGTCTCTCTATTAACTCACAAGCATGCACAAGCACTCATGCTCACACACTCTTACAGTTAAGTGTCATTTCCTGAGCAATTATCTGCATGTGTCTAAGCAGGGATAAGTTGGTCTGAGATACACCTTACACCCTATTATAATTGTTTATTTACTTTTTGAAAAGCTGTCCCTCAGAACATTAGGCACATGACATTGCAGAAGAGCTTCAATGTTCCTGGCTTTGTTGAATCCCCAGAAAAATTTCTACAGTCTCAATGGGTTTTGGAGAAAGTTCATTGTTTGGCAATAAGAAATCTGTTGCTCTCAAAAATCAGGTTGTTTTCTGTAATGAATTAGCAGCTGCTATGGGAGTCACAACTCCATCATCCATCTCCAGTAAAATCAATTTACAAAGGTGTTCTGACATGATTAGCCTTTACTCATGGCCAGACTTAACATCTGTTACCATCAATGGAAAGCTTCCCATGGACTGAAATAATTTTGGTTTAAGAATTTGGTTTAAAGATATTACACTGCTAACTGTTTGTTCAGAATTAAAAGTGGCCAAAGACACTGGGGATGTCCAGCAGAAAGTGTTATTTGATTATAAATTTTTGGCAGCCTTTTTTAAGAATATTTGTTCAATCAGCTAGGGAGCTACACTGACTAGATCTATATTGACCATTTTAGTAATGAACATTTTATTAGAAAAATGTTTTCAAGGCAAGTGACTTTTTTTTTCCCCAGAGCTTCATGGATATGATTACTTTTCCTGTAAAAAAAAGCAAATGTCTAAATTATTTTTAGACTTCAGGGCAGATGCTACTTAGTACTGATTGAAACATTCTGCTTGATCCCAAATTTTACAAGTTTGTGTTTTGTTACAAAAACAATGCACAAATGAAAAGCAATAGAACATTTTAACCAATGCCATATTACAATCTGTCAACAGATTATGCATGGCTATTTTTGGCATATGTTGATATAATATAAAAAGAATACAGGAATACAAAATTAGCTTTGAAACAAATTTTCTACACTGTCCAAAATAAAAAGTTTGTAAAATTACATTTTTTCATGGAAAAAAAAATTTCTTTAGAGTATATAAGCAAACTTTAAAATATTGCTACTTTCTCAAAGCACAAGATTTCAGGTAAAAATTTTTTCCCTATTAACTTTAGACTTTGTTTATCTGAGTCAGTATCTTATGGTTGATGTTAGAAGCAACCAGAAGAGAGTTATTAATAAAGCTATCACTGTTAGTTCCCGGTGTCTTATTCTGGTGTTTTCACAAAGAAATAAAGGAACTATTTAAAGCTTATTTGAAAGGTAAGGAAAGCTAACAACATTGTTTCAAAGCACCCATCTCCCCCACTTGAAAGGAAAGCATAAATTAGCAGTAAATCTTTATCAAGGCAAGAAACAAGCTTACTGATATCAGTTCAAGTGCTAAACCCGGTGAGGGGGAAGGTGTTAGCATCTGTGGATAGCATTGTCTCTTCATCACCAACAAGCTATCTGGTTAACTGAGTTGCCAGTACAAAACCAGTAAGCTATAAGCCAGCTGCACACAGCTGCATGTATTCCTCCTACGGAGCCATCTGCAGATTTTACCACAAATCCAATGCTGGATCCAGAGGTTTTGGTGCCCTGGGGAAACTGGGGAATTTCTGTGCCTCCAAGCACAAGTTTACTTACTCAGGCATAACACACTGTTTTGTCACCAAAATATTGCTGCCCTCCATGGCTGTATATCCTTCACACATCAACTGTGTTTCTTCAGCAACTTTGAAGGATTTTTTTTTTCCTCTTGAAAATCCCAAGCAATTAAGGAGTTTTCACATCTTCCTTTCTATTGTTTCATTTGTCATTGAAATGCATTCCCAATACTGCTAATATTTTGGAGAATATGGGTTGTCAGAGACAAGAATTCTGGGTCAAAAGCCTTCACTTTTCAATCACTTGGAAACAAAAGACTGAGAATTTTATCCATTTATCCTGCTCATATCATTTTGGCGAGACTTTTCAAAAGTGCTTTCCCTCCAACTTCTTTTGCAAGGCATGCTAAAACTGCCCCTCAAACATAATAGTTCTGTCAGCCAGGATGACAAATCTGTACCAACCATGAGACATGTTGATAACAACAACATCCCATTATCTAGATCATATATGTGTACCCTGTCTTACAAATTGGCCATGGATTTGTCATCTAAGCTAGAAGAATTCACTTACCTGCTTTTTGCCATAGGAACAGTGGCTATTAATTGAATCACAGACTGGGAAGGACTTTCTAAGAGCATGTAGTCTTTCTTCATATCACAAGACAGGATCAGTGCAATGATATCTGGCTCACAGGTGCTTGTTGAGCTTCTTCTGAAAAGTTTGCGGTGGTGACAATTCCTGTCTGTTCATTTGCTTGCAGGAAAAGGACGTGTTGTGCAGTTAATTTTAGATATTAATGACTTAACCTTTCAAATTTTGTTGTTGTTATCCTGGTTGTTGGTGAAAACCATGTTAAGTACTGATTTCAGATTTCATAAAAATCCTTAATTAAGACTGAACCTTAGTCCTGGATTATCTGGCATTGGAGAATGGACAATTGGCATTTCTTTCAGCTTTTATTTATACATTATTATTTCTACTACTGGAAATGGGGGAAAGGGTTAATGCTTGTTTATTTATATTCCTACTGTGCTTCAAGTACTAAGAAAAGGAAGAGTCAAAAAGAACAGTTTCATTCACAAACCCAAATAGTTTATTCTCTGTTAGTCACAATGACTTGGGGGAATCATCATAATACCCTCAAAGACTTCTGGCAATCTTTATATCCAGTCATATTTACAGCTGAGGTAGGACTGTTAGCTTCTTTTCTCCATAAACATCTTAAAGATTTTTTTGTGAACCCCACTGTATGAAGGCAGAACTGCTAAAAATGTGTGTAACTCTTAGTATCATAAAATTGTAACAACTGAATGCAATACTGTTCCATGTTTGTACACAAGAAGTTTTACACAGACATGCACAGGCTGTAAAGAGTGTTTCCTCCACACACAGATGAACTTCCCAACCACTCATTCTGAGCATTTATAGGGATTAAGCATTTTTGAGTGCATAGCCTACAAATAATTTTCTGAAGTATGTTTAAAAATATTCGTAGTGATTAAGCCATAAATAGATGTATTACTAGCATTCATTGGTCGCTGGATCAACAACTCACCAGGGAAAAGAGTAGAGAAACATGAAAGCTGATTCAAGAAGTTTGCAGGGGGAGAAAAGAAAAAAAGCATAATGAAGATCTAGTGCAGTTGAAGATGTTACAGGGCTAAAAATTACCTAATTAAGGGATAATCTTTCTTACTTTGTAGTACTGGAGCAATAAATGACTGCAGAGATTGAGTCATCAACAAAGCTAAAATGGGGTCTTTAAACAATTTTCAAACTTGTTTAGCATGCTTGTGACAAAGCAGGAAGGATTATTCCAAATTCTCTGGTGGTGTAAATAAACACTGCTCCATTGATATTATTGGAATTAAATCCTTTATGTCAGCACATATTTTAACCTAGTTTTTATTCCTCCCTTGTGAGGGAATTTACTTATTTTGCAGTGCCATCTTGGTGATTGCATGGTGGTTATTCAAGAGATTGGCAGAGAAGGAACTGAAGTGGTACAGTTATATGGGGTACTGAGTGAAATTACATCTCCCTGAGTCCACAGAGAAACTTCAGAGGCCAGATTCCTGGTGTCAGATGCAAAGGATTGGTTGGCCTGTTTGTGAAGGGAAGTTCATACCTAAGTGCTTAGAGATACACTTCTAAATTAATAAAAGAGGCCTGGAGAGGGTCCAGAGAAGGGCTACAAGAATGATCAGAAGACTGGAGCACCTGCCATTTGAGGAGAGGCAGATAAAACTGGGTTTGTTCAGTCTTGAGAAGGCTTATGGGAGTCATTATGATGTTCAGATACTTAAAAGGTGGCTACAAAGAAGATGGAGACTCCCTGCTTACAAGGAGTCACATGGATAAGACAAAGTATAATGGGCATAAATTGATCCTGGGGAGATTCTGACTGGACACAAGAGGTAAATTTTTCACCATGAGGACAGTTAGACATTGGAATGGTCTCTAAGAGGAAGTGGTAGATGCCTTCACTTTGGACAGTTTTAAGTCTCAGCTTGACAGGGTGCTGAGACATCTCATATAAACTATAGTATTACCTGAAGAGTTGGACCAGGTGATCCGTGACGTCCCTTCCTACCTGACTTTCTATGATTCTAAGATATTCCAGCTGAGAAAAAAGTTCACATATCCAATTAAACTCCAAAATGCTATGACACTTAGAAAAGCAGTTACACCGGTTTTTTTTAGAAGAATAATATTCAAGGAATGCAGGATTCAAAATGCAGGCCTCTGTCTTCCTGGGTCAGCTGGCTGTTACAGAATGGTAGAATTGTCGTAGATAAGGGTATTATACAGAAAATACCTTCCATTCCATGAAAAAACAACAGGTTTCATTCTCTTTTCTTAATTGAGGCTGGCATATGCTAAAACATTAAATATCCCTCCTGATTCCAAAGTTGGCAGCTTCAGTCTGTCTCTAATAACCATAATTCAGAATTGCTCATTATTTTTTTTTCTTTCTTTTCCTATCTAAGCCAGAATTTTTCTTTATTCATCAATGACTCGAGATCACTTTGTTATACTGGGCAGTGCCTTGCTATGGATGTAATTTTATTGACATTTTACCAAGCCTGTGTAGTGCTGCCAGATTTGTCCTATAGATGATTAGAGACTATTCTAGTAGAGTGTCATATCCTATTTAGACAAGGAGTAATTTAAAAAAAAAATCAAAATCATCTGCACTATATAAGGAGATAGACTTTGACTTAAATGGTGGGAAAAGAACACAGTGTAAACAAACATTAAACTGTTGTTGTAAAGAGTTCATAAAGATGAAAGTTTGGAAACTGAAATTCTCTGTTTGTGAGCCAGAGAGTGGGAAGGTAAAGCTCATATTCTGTCTCCTGCTCTGTATGTATTTACTTTAAACCAAACTTCAAGGTAGAAACTAAACTCTCCTGGAAAGGGTAAAGAAAATATCTCTGTGTACCGCTTTAAAGTTAAAGCTTCCTTTAAGAAGGCACTGCTACAGTTGCCAAATGGTGTGTGTAACTGATGTTGAAGTCTATGTGAGACTTAGCTGCAATAAGCAAATTCATTTAAGCACTCAGGTTAATACGAAACTCAGGCATTAATAGAGGAAAATGCACTCCTAGAGACTCATTTCTTTGAAAGAATAGGTTATGCAAGTAAATAGAATTTTGGCTACACACCTTTTACATAAAAACAGGAGTACCTAAGGAGAGTTTAATTAAAAATCTAACTATTCCCTTGTCCCATGCATGTATGCATTCTAGGGTTAGACAAATGATTTTTTTTTTTTTTTTTTTTTTTTTTTTTTTTTTATCGTGTAGAATTGCTGTACTGTTGTGCCAGTTACCACTCTCTTTTGTGTCAGTTGAACACTTTCTGGTACTGTCACACATCACGATGTCCTCATGGAGGACATGCAGAAACCATGGAGGAAGCAGAATTTTGAACTGATGCGATAATACGGATGTGAAACCATAATTATGGTCACCGGTTAAAATTACAACCAAGTCCCTTTATAAGCTTGTATTTGGTCATCCTTTATTTAAAATACAATCCTTGACTTTGGCTGGAGTATTTTTTTGGTCTGAAATATTTCCAGGCTTAATCAGAAGGCACTGTGTTGAAGACAAGCAGGGTGAAAAAAGTAAGTTACAGTTACAAGTTACTTTTGAGCCACATTTTGTCAGAAATACCTTGGTTTGGATTTGCTGATCAGCACCAAAATTCATTCGATATTCCTAGCATTCACACTGACTTCTTAAAGCACATTCAAAATTCTGAGAGCTCTCATGGTACAAAAAGTGACTTATGTCCATTAGTTACAAATTTGCTACAGTGATATTCTTAGACTCCAGCTCAAAGCAACAAGAAAGAAAGAATGAGAGAAGGCACAGAGTTCCTTTGGATGTCACATGCAGAAGGCAAAGGTAGAAGAGTGTATATGAGGGGGGAGCCAGTGGGGAGGGGAAGAGGTCAGGAAGGAGAAGCACAAGACACTAAGATTTATGAAGTCTAAGAATTCCAAGACACTTCAATAATTTAAGAGGGGTTTTTGTTACCTTTAATGGATGTTCTTATTTGTGAGAAAGTTGAAACACCTGATAAAATTTATTAATTTTTGCTTAAGTTTCCTTGGCTATTGAGAAAGTGTGAGGCAAGCAGGACAAGACTATTTTTTCTCCCTTAATAGATCCTTGGCCTGTCTTTTTAGATAATCTAAAGCGATAAGCTAAGAGCTCTGAGAAAGGAAACCGAGGCACAGCCAAACCTTAGGAAAAAATTTTGCTTAAACCATATGTTTTTCTTACTATTAAAGTCACAGTGCAGAAGGGAAGTTCCTGTGCCTCAACACATTGCTTTTAAGCAAATAAAGAATGGTATATCATGTGCAGCAAACAACATTTTAATTAAGAGGATACCCTTAAGCATTTTAAAATACAGAAGCAAACTTTTTGAAAGGCTACAACTGCCAAAACAAACAAATAAAAGCAACTATAGATTTGGCAGTGAATCAAGTATTTCCTGCAGAATTGTGATAATCATTTTTTTGTGTGTAGTGTTATCTTTAAGTATCAGCAGCAGTGAATGATCTTACACATGCAAAAGCTAGTAGGCATGGTGGGATGTCTATGGGAAAATGATCAGATCTCACAGTTGCATCTAGTCCATAATAACAAAATTTATTTTCATTATCTTGTGTGAGGTCCTTTTGTTAAACTAGCTTTTCACCACGAAGACAGTTTCTGGTGGTGCCTAATTTTGGAAAGATAGATGTGGACAGCCATAAAATAAAGGCGAAAAAAGTTACAGTTTTCTTTGGAGCTTCTGGACCTATGCAGTTTGTGAAATCTGCATAACATATGGTTGAAAAGCCCAAAAGGATAACTCAGTTATACCTGACTGCCCCAGAGCATCATTGTGGCCCCTTTGGGTTCTGTGGTTATATTTCTACTGCCTTGAAAAGAGGTTTCACCCTGTGGAGGGTTGGCCCAGGCTGGATGCTAGATGCCCATCAAAGCAGCTCTATCGCTTCCCTCTTTAACTGGACAGGGGAGGAAAAATATTATGAAAGGCTCTTGGGTTGAGATAAGGACAGGAAAGTCACTCAGCAGTCACTGTCATGAGTGAAACAGACTCATCTTGGAAAATTGATTTCTTACCAATCAAATGAGAGTAAAGCAATGAGAAATAAAAACTAAATCTTAAAACACCTTCCCTCCACCCCTCCCCTCTTCACAGGTTTCACTTTAGCAGAGAGTGGGTGTTGTGGTAAATTCATCACATGTTGTCTCTGCTGTCCTTCCTGCTCGGGGGGGACTCCTCCCACTCTTCCCATCCACAGGAGAGAGTCATCCACTAATTTCTCCAACATGAATCCTTCTCACGGGCTACAGTTCTTCATTAATTGCTCCAGTATGGGTCCCTTCTGTGGGGTGAAGTCCTCGAGGAGTAGGTTACTCCAGTGTGCACCCTCCATGGCATCACCAGTCATACAAGCAAACATGTTCCAGTGTGGGATCCTCTATCCATGGGTTCACAGTTCCTGCCTGGAGCCTGCTCCAGTGCTGGCTTCCCACCAGGTCACAGCCTCCTTTGGACTTCCACCTGCTCCAGTCTGTGATCTTCCATGGGCTGCAGATAGAAAACTGCTCCACTGATAAACTCTGTGAACAGGACAACAGCCAGTCTCACCATGGTCTTCACCACAGGCATCAAGGGAATCTCTGCTTTGGTGCCTGGACAACTTCCTCCCCCTCCATCATCCACCTTGGTGTCAGCTGAGTTGTTGCTTTCACATATCCTCACTTATCTCTCTGGCTCCAATTGCCATTATGAAGGGTTACTTTCCCCTTAAGCATGTTATCACAGAGGTGTTACCACTGTTACTAAGGGGCTCAGCTTTGGCCAGCAGTAGGTCTGTGTTGGAGCCAGCTGGCATTGGTCCTATTGGACACAGGGGAAACTTCTAGTGTCCACCCCAGCTACCAAAACTTTGCCATGCTAGCCCAATATACACCCTGTTTGTGAGCATTAGGTCTTTGAAATAAATAGCTCTTTGACATAGATTTATTTTTTTTTTTTTTTAGAGAAAGAACTATTATTTTTGAATAGCATGTACAAATCCAAGATCAGTAAGTTTCAGTAGTTTGGAAACGTTGGCTCTTGATGCATATTTTACTTAGAAACACAAACTCCTGCAGACCTTTCCAACAAGTCCTCTAATCCCTCTGCTCCTTCTACTGGCTTCCCACAGAACTCAACATTTGTCTGAAGGTCTTTATTCACAAAGCCTCAGCTCATATTATTAAAAGATCAGTGAAATACCAGTCCCCAGACTGCCCTTGGCAACTTCATGCCCCTGACTGACTGGGTTTCTCCACAAGGAGAATGTGCTGTTGTCCTTTGTATAGAAAAGGGAACTTTACACAAAACTAGCACAAACTGGCCCAAAGTGTTGGAACGAACATCAGTTCATTAGTGTATTTCCTCTCTACAAACAAGAAGCCTGTCATTAACCTCATTCTCTATAAAGCACATGCACACACACATACACATCAATCTTTTCATGGATGTATATTTAGCAAATATAAAACAACGCACTAAGCTCCAGAAACATATGGTAAGAAGACAGGTAAAAAAGTGGTATATGTTATTATTTTTCTTTACCATACTATTGTAAAACACACAAATGCTGAGTATAATACAAGTTGTTAATAAATGTGATACAAGAGCCTACACAGAAGAGAGAAATGGAAGACCAGGTAGAAGGAGGTCAGGCAGCTGCTCTGCCTTCCTGCCCTGAGGCAAGATGAATGGAAAGTTCAGATGTAGATGCATAAACATTTCTTCAGCAGGCCAGATCCTGACCACAGTGAAGTCAAAATTTCCATCTCGGCATCCTTCCTGAAAAAATCTCTTTCTGGAGGCCCTTCCTCTTCCAAGGACATGTGTGACAAGTCAGTAATGAAACTTATTCTGTTCAACTATCAAACTGAGGTTTTAGTATGCAGTTCCACACAGAAGAGGTTCAGAATTGCAGACATAAATCAGCTTTGCTCTACCAAACAATAGGCTCAGAGCCTGGCCAAAAAGACCCACAACAAAATTAGCATCTAGAGTGTTGACCAGGGTAAGTATTCTGCTTTGTCTCAATGGAAACTGGCAGCACTGTGAGCTCCAGAGGCCACTGGTTCTAATCGAGCTTGTCTCAATAGTTTCCTCCTCCTTGTCAGCAGCTGGACAAAAGCAGAATTAATGCCTAAGCCCATCTGTACTAGTTCAGCACCGGGAAAAGGAGTTTCCATGAAGCCATGAGATAGACCTTTGGGAGTATGCAGGATGCTATAACAGTCAGCATGCTGAAGGCTAGAGACAAAGACCTGAGGTCAGAAAAGGAGTTGTTTTTGTGGCTACAGGCCTGAATGAAGTCATGTCTTAGCTGAGGATTTTGTGTGTCGTCTTGTGTTTTTGTTGTCTCTATTTAAAATGAAAAGAATTGGTATGCTTTCTGTATACTAACAATAGTTATATTCTTCACCCTTGGACAATGCTTGTGTAGGCCTGAATCCTATATAGATTTCCACATATGCTTAGCTTGGCACATATAAAACATCTCATCCAAAGACTGGTTTGATTGACAATGCCTGGAGTAAAAACATATGTATGTCCATAAGGACTCAGGATAATATGTTCCTAGGACAAGAGCTGTCCCTCACACCATGCCTGTCCAATACCTAGCCCAGGGAGGCATATTTTTACTGTGGAACAACAATAATGATATTAGACCAGGAACTGCTCTGAGTTTGCCTTCCAGTAAGAAACTGACCCCATCCCATGTTCCCAGCATTATCATACAGCAATGGAATGAGATTATTGTTTCCTCTAATTTGAAAATCAGTGGTAGGGCCCAAATGCCCCTACTCAAATTCATTGTGATAGGTGCTGCATAGCAGAGTCATTTTTGTTTCTTCTCCAAAGAATTAATCATCACTGTTGGTGGCACAAGCACTAACCACTACCATCAGCTGAAAAGTTTATTATGGATTGCTTCTTGAAATAAAACATAACTTTTATTGGAAGTTTAAAGATAAATAAAAACAGCTGGAGGGAAAATACTATTAAATACTCTGATGATCCCCATGATGTTCCACTTAAAGAAAAAAATTCCTTTTGCTTCATTTTAAGGACTCTTGTCTGCTGTGTTAAAGTTAGCTTTTCTTTCATGTGGGACAAGTGAAGCTGAAAAGGGAATTTACTTAAAACTGTATTGAAATTGCAGCTTACAGAAGCTTATGGTCAGTGCAGTTCCAAGAATCCTTCAGTATTTCTGTAATAGATGGTCCTTCAAACTTATGCTTCCTCTATAACTTTTATGTAACTTTCTAATTAGATTTCTTTTAAAACATTTTAATTGTTTGCTTTCTGTGGACAAGCAGAATACCAAATGTTCACAATCCTCACTTTGAAAGTGACACTGCTCCATTCTGGGGACTGAGTTTAAATTATTAACAGAAGATAAGCTCACATACACAAATAAAGGCTGTCTGGGACCAGTCATGGGATAAGAGTACAAGAAACAGCTCATGCCAGCACACTCCATACTTTCTGCACCCTGCAATGAGGCCACGTTTCTGGAAACAAGAAAACTGCCTGGAATTGAGGAGCCACCCAAAGAGTCCAGAAACAAAGAAATTCAAATTAAGTTGTTTGTTAGGAACACACAGATAGGGAATGGATCAATGGGGTTCAGTTAGCTTGTATCTATGTAAGCTCCTGTAAGGCATTGTACAGGTGGAATAGTATTTATTGAACTCTTTAAGTTCTTATAGAATGTTTTTCACTGTTACATCTTAACAACTCCATGTAATGCCTTGAGTGTTACTAAACGTTCTGTTGCTCTGTTTCTTCTGAACACCCTAAAGATTAAATTTTCCTCTTATGCAGGTGGCAAATCTGAAAGACCAGCATCCAGTGTGGCTAAAGTGCATAGAATAGACCATGCTCTGATAGGCTGTGTCCAAACTGGTAGAGGGTCAGCAGAGTGTGGGATGTTAATCAAGCCATGCTTACAACTGGCTTGATGTGTCCCTCCAAGAGAAATTCAAACAACATCTCAGGAAGAGCAACAATATCTCATGGTGAAATTTATCAGAAGACCAAGGGATAATGAAGCTGTGCATGTCCTCACTTCCCACTCAAGGAAAAAACTCACTCTGAGCATTGGATGTTGCTTAAACTTCAAGAGCTTCCCTGAATCTCAGAATAATTAATAGCTTCAATTGGAAGAAATTTTGTTGATGTGAGAACATTGCCCCCATGCATTTGCTCATTTAAAAAAAAAGGAAGACAAAAATTAATCAGGTGTGGATAGCTAAAACCAGCTAGAATTTTTCATCTAGGACCAAGTTGGAACTATTGCACTGGGTCCAGCAGAGGGTCATGAGGATGACCAGAGAGCTGGAGTACGTCTCCTATTGAGACAGGCTGAGAGAGTCAGGGCTGTTCAGCCTGGAGAAGAGAAGGCTGCACAGAGACCTTATAACAACCTCCCTGTACTGGGCTACAGGAAAGCTGTGGAGGGACTTTTTATAAGGATGTAGGGGCTATGGCTTTAAACTGGAAGAGGGGAGATTTAGATTAGTTTTTAGGAAGACATTCTCAACTTTAAGGGAGGTAAGACTCTGGAATATATTGGCCAGGGAAGATGTGGCTGCCCCCTCCCTGGAAGTGTTCAAGGCCAGGTTGGATCAGGCTTGGAGAAATCTGATCTAGTGGAAGGTGTTACTGCTCTTTGCAGGGCAGCTGAGCATCCTTTCCAACACAAGACATTCTATGATTCTATGATCTTTCTTTAGATGACTGTGTTTGAGAGAAGTCAGGTAGAGTTTATATCTGTGTGGTACATTTGTTACTTGACAATGGATTGATTAATCTCGCCAATAAGAAGTCAAGGCTTCTTCGGCCTGTCCAAAATTCCTTGTGGATTAAGTCCCCTGAAGTTCAGTGTCTTGCTGACTGAAGGACACAGAAAGCCTGGATTCATGTTGTTTAAGAAGGTTTCCCAGACTGATGCTGTCTTTTCCACAGAGGATACATCACAATTTATCACTGCTCCTTGTTCTCTCTTTTGGTGCAAGCTGCAGACACTTAGGACTTGCAGAACAATTTCTTATGCTAGTAGCATTTATAAATTTAGGTGGCAGTGAACAAAAAGAGTTGTTTGGCTGAAATGCAGACTCTCACCACAGGCTTTTGGTAGTTCTTGTTGTTTCTCCTACCTCTATTACTCTTTTATTTCCAGCTATGTGTACATCCCAAGTAACATTAAATGGATTTCTTAGACAAAAAGAAGTAGAAAGAACAGATTAGAAAACAGGCAGAATGGCAATAAATAAAAAAAAAAAAAAGCAAACAATTTTTTAAAATTTTATTTACTGGAAAATTTCTATGAGCTTGCTAATCATTAATACCATAACTATGTTTGTGGTAAAATAAGAAAACTAATTTGATGCTGAATCCTTTTACCTCTTCTGATACTCTTGTTTCAATTTTGGGGGAATTCTAAGGTACCATTTTAACATTACTTAAATGAAGCAATAAACCAATTAATAAAACTGAAGGAAAAGACAGCAATAACAGGAAAAAAAAATCAAACTAAATAGAAACTTTGCAAGGTAGGAATTTTCTGTTTTTAACTTACAGTTGCCTTCATTCTCTCAGACAATGTCTTGGATCAATTCCCCTGAAATGGGCTGAACTTTCAGAAAATAAATTTTTCTTATTAATTAAATACCTCTATCAAATTTCTGGTAAAGTCACTGCAAAAATGAAGCCTTCCACAGTATTTCCCTAAAGCATTAATTTTTACGAATACTTTGTTGGCTTCTACATCACAAACCTCAATGTGTCTATATGATCACTATGCATTTTATATTTTTCATACAATTCCTTGAAGCTCAGATTTTTTAAGGGTCTTCTACCTGTGAATAATAGCAGCAATTTAAAATCTTTTCTGTTGGAATTTCATTTCAAAGCCATTTAAGTCATTTGGGAAATGCCAATACATTTGGTGAGGAAATGGGGAGAGGTTTTACTGTCAAGCTGGTAAGGAACTTGAGTGAAATCCCATCGTTATTGCAAAGAATTCTGGTTTTCTTCTACCTTCCTGGATTTCAGGACTGATTTCTAATCACTATCATTGTGCCTCATGTACAATGAGATGAAGTCTGTGTTTAATTATCTGATAAAACTGTCATAATGTAAAGGGTTATTTAAAAGATATATTTGCAAACAGATTTGCATGGGAAAAGGAGAGACTGTAAGATTTTTTTCTCCTCCAAAAAGCAAAATGTAGCTGGGGAGAGAATAGCACAAGGGCTCTACTATGACAAAATGGGCAGATATGAATATGACAAGGTGGAGGGATGGAATGTAAAATGTCTCTGACTGCAAGCTATGCTTTCTTTATGCATCAAGAGGCACAAGAAGGAGTGAAGGAGTGACTGTCCTGAAGGATATTGGTTACAATAGACTTTAGTGAGAGTTTAAGATAAATAAAGAGTTCAAGACTGTGCCTTGCTCTCTGAAGGAAGAGAGGAGTATAAATGTATGTCTCCATTAGACGTATTGTACACAAAGAGAGGAGTAAGAGTTATAACAGTAGCATGTTCTCTTCCTCTCTCAGCTGTGTGATCAGAGAGGTCAGAGCCTCCCAGTTCACTGTGAACAATGTCTTGGAGCAGAAGTCAGGAATCTGTCACTCCAGAGCCACATGCTGCTCTTTGGAAGCAAAATCTTTCCAGCTTCTGGCATCAGAGCACTTGGGAAAGAATTGAGGATGGTGGGAAGGGGGGGGTGGGAAGGGGTGTGTTACAAAAAAAAAAAAAAAAAAGGGGGGGGGGGAAGGAAATTAGGAAGACAGAGGAAGAAAAAGAAGAAGTGCAGTCACCATTTTTGGTAATGATTCATTACATCTCTCCTTTGGTATAATCTTTTATAGAAACTCTGCAGTTCTTCAGAGTAAAGCTAAAAACTAATTGGAACTGATCACAAACATTTTGTTCCTCTGCCTGAAGTGCACATGTTTTCAATTTTCTTGATAGCTGTGATTGATGAAGAAGAACCATACTCAAATATTGCCCTTAAAAAAAAAAAAACCAACAAAAAACCAAAAACAAAACTAAAAAAAAACAACCAACCAACCAAAAACAATAAAAAAATCACTTGGCAGCAAAATGCATTTTCGTAGCTGGTTCTTCACTGAGAGTCAAGTAAATGGTGCGTATCATCACTGTTTTCAGCTGTGAATCCATTAAGATCACTGAGGCACTCTCAGAAGTTAGGTGAAGAGAATGAAGAAGAAAAAGGCCTGACTGTAGGAGCTTTAGGACACCTGGATTCCCCTCTGAGCCATTCATCACTTTGTAATGAAGATCCCAGTCAGGTGCTGTTATAAAAGCCCAGTTCTTGCCTTTAGTTAGGAGGATACATAGCCTCATTCAGTGGATTTACATAGCTTAAAAGAGACAAGAACTAACCCTTGAGAGACTGAACTGTGCACAGACCTTTTTGCAAGTGGCAACGAGCCAGTCACAGTGCGCAGAGAGAGGTGTTATTTACCATATTTGAATCCTGATTCAGTTTCCGGCACTCATTTCATCCAAAGTTTGGAGGGCGGTTGGGTGCTAATTGTTGGTGCCAGCTGATTTCAAAGAAATTAAAAAAAATGGGTAGACAGACATTTGGCAACAAAGGTCGTTGACTTTGGGCTGCCTTAAGAATGATGCATCTGCTTTGTTTGCCTGCCAATAGATAAGGTGCATATGAAATTCTCCTTGTAAATTATCAAGATAAAAGTGATTCTTGCCTCCTTGGATTGATCCTTTTTCCAGTGTTTTAATCATGTTGAAGGCACAGTCCTATTTTGGTGTTGGTGGGAATCTGTGCTGTTCAGGGGAAAGCCCCAGGAAGAATTCCTACACCTTTCTGGGTGAGAGTCCAGGATGCTTCCTTGTGTCCATCTGCTGCAGTTTGCCTGTGGAGTATCCAATAGTCCAAAAGCAGACAAGTGAAGTGGCTTTTGTACATCTGGAAATACAGGGACCCACTTTTTATCATCTTCCCTGCTAAGGCCACCCTCTGTCCCATATGCCAGCAAGGTATCAGGACGCACTCTGGTAATAAGATAGGTGAAAGTGTCACTTGTACAACAAGTGCAAGGACTGGCAAGAGAAAACACGATAATTACTGAACACTTTTAGCAAAGGGAGCATTGCAAGGCACAGTCTAAAGGAAAGAAGGATCTATATACAGCATGCAAGGCCAAATTTATCAGAAGATTGTCCTTAATTTGCCAATCCTTTTTGGCACCCTTGGTTCTAGCTAAGATGACTATAACTCCCAGTTAAAAAATTATTTGCAATTGAAATATGATAAAATAGCTTGCTAATGCCAGAGAGAGCGGTCTGCTAATGTTATTTATTTCAAGTCTAAAGTTTCTCACGAAAGAAAGAAAGAGAGAAAGAAGGAAGGAGGAGAGGGGGCTTTTTTTTTTTCATTTTTTTTAATGTGTTTGCCTTCACGGCTTTGGAGTGCTCACTAATTCCATCTGTCCACAACAGAGCCATCAGAACGGCGAGAAAAAGCATTTCCATATGTGCAAATTAGCATCCAGCCTCTCTTAATCTGTGCAGTGCTCCTCTGAAGTAGATGGCGCGGATGGCTGCCAAACCCACTAATGGCATTCAAATAAAGGACTTTATTGGCTTTAACTGCCACTTTTTCTTGTTGGTTTTTTTGGTTTGTTTTTTCTTTTTTTAACCTTTTTTCTGTTTCTTTTTTTTTTTCTTTTTTTTTCTTTTTTTCTGTTTTAGAGATAGAGAATGCTTTCCCCCTCTTATTTTATTTTTGTTCTGATATTATCACTTCGTACTTTTACCATTAAACAAAAAGAAGGCTCTGTGCAGTTTTCTGGAGGTTCTGTTTTCTCCTACATATGCAGTCTTCTACTTTCTAATGAAATCTCACCATTAGTTGTTACACTATAATCAACACCTAAAGCATATCATTCCCAATCTCAGACAGCTTGCCTTTCTCATGGAAGTTCTTACCCTTTTTTTACTGATTTTCAACAGCCGAGACAGGGCTGAGATGAGAGACATCTTGCTTGGGATCCTGCCCACACTGTGAGTTCATATGAAAAAGAATCTTTTTGTTTGTTTGCTTGTTTGCCTGCGCCTCAAATTGTTTTTCAAAGACTGGCACATTCACAGCTGCAGCTGAGGACAAGCAGAGGTGCCAGTGGTATCCTACTCAGGGTCACTGTCCCGACGAATGGCTCTGCACCCAGCAAGGACGCCATTTTGCATATGCTTTGAATTTTGAACCTCTTGTGTATTTAATGGGAAACAAAAGAAATTATTTAATCCTAAAAAACATGTAGACCTTATAGCAAAAGTATCCCTCCCATTATACTAAATTCATCTTTATTTTCACCTGTCAGTATTTCTCCTATGTCTGGCAAGGGTTAGATAACCACACCTGAGGCCTTGTGATCTCAAATCTTGCTGAAAATACCATGGTTGCTAATCCTGACTTGACTAGTGGTGCCAGCAATAAAACCACAGTCTCTAGTGTGTAGCAGACTCCATATGTTAGCCCCCTAGTCTGCTAAGTCACCACGCCAGCCTAAATTTGAAACATTTCTAAAGTGTTATACAATGTTGTAATAATGTTTTTACAAAACAAAGGCTGAGTTACTGGAAGCCATGTTCATCCAATCAGCATCTTACTGAAAGAGGAATCTTGATGGTAGCAGTGGTGACAAAAGCTATAAAAAATAATTTTAAAAATTGCACTGAAGTTTTTAAAAGGGGAGCACTGACTTATTAGGGAGTGGAAGTTGGAATAACTGCTGCAGAAAAAGAGTGAGTCTCAGTTGCATGTTATCTCATTTTAGTGAGGAGGAGTGTGCTCAAAAAAACCCAAACTGAGAATGCTGTTGACTTAATTACAGGGATCCTAATTGCTAAAATGCTGCTTCTATAAACAAGAATGGACACTGCTAATTACATACTGAACAGTGTCTCCCCAAACAGAAAACCTTCTACATAAGTAGAACTTTCTCAAAATGCTATAGCTGATGCTTATTGCAGAATTTTTCCTGTGTAGGAAAAAAGAAAACATCCCAAAAAACCCTGATTACGGACTGATTATACTTAGGCCTATACTGTGAAAGATAATCAGAGGAAATGGATCAAATTTGTTTTCTGCAAGACTGTTATCTTACAAATATTTAAGCAATTAATTAACTTTTTTACATGTATAGTATAGTTTTCTTTAGTTACCTACATAACTAAAGATAGTAAAGATAGTAGAAAAATAATGACTGAGGTATTTTATAGATTAATATCCAAAACATTATACACATATGTATATAGCATAGGAGTACAAAAAGCTTAGTCACATTGTCAGCCATGAGATAGAAAGATCAGCACACTAAGTATCAAGAAGATAAATAGATATTGTCTTCAATTTGCAGAAATTAGTTACCCTGAGCCTTTCTCAAATATTTCTAGAACACATTTATCAATATTTATTTTCCAAAAATATTTGCACAAGAAATTTGTTTTTTATTACTGACTTGTACAAGAAATCTAATTATTTAAAACATCCCAAGACACCATTTTCTTGGGCATTATACAGAGGTTTTCTAGAACACAGTTCTTTATTTAAAGGGATTACAGTCTCAGCTGTCAAGACAAAGCACTAACAAACAATGTGTAAACTATGCTCCAGTAGCTGGGACAAAGGAAAAATTCCTTGTGATCTCAGTAGTGATTTCACTACTGAGCAATAGACCCTATTCTGGTAATACTGTGAATCACTTAAAGTAAATGATGCTTAAATGCAGGGGGAAAAATTATCAAATTATTTTACTTGCTATGAATCACTTGTTAATCTCTATTTGCATTTCCCATAGAAAAGAAACTTAACTACCTGATCTGCATGTGCAAATAATAATTATTAAATACTGAAAGCAGTGCAATTATTAAATAATGCAACAATATCAATCATTACTCTTATTAATAATAAATTATAATAAGTCTTTTAGAACTATGCATGGTCCCAAGCTGCAGCATTCAAACACAGATCTGAAATATCTTCTTAGATTGGTAGTTGAGCTTTATACCATCTCAGTCACTGAGTGATAGTTCAAAATACATGTTCTTTGACATTTTGGACTTTAATTTCTGTTCCACACTTATTTTTGCCCCTGTCCAAAAACTAGCTGTGAAATCAAAGATGAGAAACTGTTCAGAAAGCACAGAGACTCAGATTGTGTCTCCTTTATAATCAGGGCAACAATAAGTAATTTAGGTGTTATAATCCTCATTTTGCATGTAAGGAGAGGAAAGCTGTGAGAACAAATAGGAAAGTCAGTGGCAGAACCAGTACTGAGTTTCAAATTCCCTTAGTTTTTCTTTTCCTGTTCATTTTGCCTACATAAGTTTAGCTGACGAGATGAGCCAGTATGAAATTTTATCTTCATAATAGATACATGAAAAATATTTTATCTCCAGGAAAAAAGATCATTTGTCATGGCAACAAGCTATTAATTCAGACATATTTAATTGTAAATGCTTTATATACTATCTTTCTGAAAGACCACCAGATGACATACAAATTTGGTGCATATTATCACATTAACATGTTTTCTGAGTACTTTCTAAAGCAATGACTTTTTGAGACTGTAGAAGTGCTTTAAAGCAATTAGAAAAAGTACTTAATTAAAACTGCTTCAAAATATTTTGAAAATTCAGTCTGATCTTTTGTAAAATAACTTTTCTTATCATTTGAATTTGATGGTTGAGTAGTTTTATTTGATAATATTGTAAAGATTTTCAAGAGTCAGGGCAAGGGTCAGTGAATGGGAGGAGAAAAACTGTAAGCAGTGGTGAATAACTTTTACTTTTACACAACTAAGCATATTTTCCTATGGTCCCTTTTCTGATTTACAAAAACATCCTCTCTTCTGACAGAACACCCACAAAGACTTGTGTGGAGACATAGAGACCACAAGTCAGATGAAAAAAACCTGTTGCAGAACTTCACCTGTGCGTGGGTAGCAATGAGAGACTTTTCCTGTTTGAAATGAAACTTAATTGTCAGAACTTTGTCAGATGAAGCTGACGTAAATTTTGTCAGCACTGGTGTTTCTGCAGCATATATATCCTAACACTTGCACACTGAAATACACAAACACTAATGCATGGACGAACAATGGCAGGAAGAACATAAAAAGAAAAAAACCTTCTTTTAAAATTGCAACTTTATTTTAAATCCAAGTCTCTGACTCCGGTGGAGCAGGGCTAATTTACACCAGCTGAGAATCTTCTCTTGTATTTATTTTAGAAAAGATGCAATTTTGTCCTAACAAGCAGTTTGCAAGGCCTACTTGATTGATTTAGTTGACTCTGGCTTTATTACAGCTTAATGTGCCCACATCACTATTGTTAAAGTTGTTTCAGCACTTCTATTATTACTGCCTAGTTTTTGGCATTTAGAAGTTTATAATAATAATAACAACAGTATTTTGTACTTTTATAGCATCTTTCTTCTGAAGAACTCGAAGGGCTTTGCAAACAATAATTACTCCTTACAACCCCTCAGAATAATAGATTGTACTGTAGCACATTTTAGTAGCAGCTCACATTCTGATCTCAGTTCACATCGGTGCACATGCAAACTATCTACTCTAAAAATGTGGTTTGGATTAATTTTGAAATATAAACAAAAGCAGAAATGCCCTTTGTAAGAGCTGCTGCTGCACCAGAACAACAATTTTCAGTCCTGACTTCCTCTCCCCAGTACTAATTTTTAAAACACTGGGTTTACTCCAGTGCTTGAGCACCCACTTTCCTCTGCTCACAGTAGCAGCGAAAGCATGGGGAATCTGGCTTGAACAGCTGATGAGACATTCTATTCTATAAAGAAAATTTCTTCTGGCTCTAAAAAATCATATCTTTTTATTCCTACTGGGGTCTGTACTGTAAAAAAACCAAAACAACCAACCAAAACCAAAACCAAATCTAAAACCAAACCAACCAAACAAAAAAACCCACGACACAAAAAAACCCCAGTAATACAAGAATGTTGTTGAGAAATCTGGAGCAAGGTGTTTGTTATTTTTAACAGAAATAAGAGAGATTCTGAAACTGATGTCTTTCACACCAGTCAGCAGCCTAGTCCTATATTTGCTGTTTGGGACTAAGGAAAAGAACCAGCCATGCTCCACGTCAAAACTCAATCTTGTGGAAATAAGAATCTCTCTAGTACTACCTGAACTAATAAATATATTGGATTGAGGCTTCTTTGAGAAGACATCTGATATTTCATCAGATGAATGGAAAAATAGTTTTTTAAGAAGTGCAAGTGAAAAGTGCAAAATAACAAATAACAAAAAAAAAAACAACAAAACAACAGATAAAGAGACAAAAGAACGACAAAAAGAAAGACAGAAAGACAGAAGCAAAGAAAGAAAGAAACAGAAAGAGAGAAAGAGAGAGAGATAGAAGATCAGAAATTTGTCAGAAGACAATAATCCAACTAATTGTCCTACCATCCCCACCACCACTGAAAACAAAACACCTTTGTAAAGCCAGTAAAGTTAGGTTTTCTAGATTTTGGCTTCAATTGGCTTCAGACAGAAGCAGAAGGAGGGTTCAGCAGAATTTTGGAAATACCTCACATAAATAATTATTTGAAAAATTTAAATACAATGATCTAGATATTAGACATTACAAGGTCATGCCCAGATTTGTGAAACTGAATTGGCCAACAGATTTGAATCAGTGATGAAGATTTCTCTGAAAACAGATGGTATATATGAGTAATGTTGAATACCTGTAATTTTATGTTACAATTTACTTCCAATTTATTCAAAATTATCTGCTCTGGATTTGTCCTAAAAAAAAAAAAAAAAAAAGAAAAAAAAAAAAAAAAAACCTAAAAAAAAGTAGTAAAGAGAATTTTTTGTGACTGTTTACTTCTGGGAGTTAAACTTAGCAGACAACCATGTACAAAGCAGACAAATGAAAAATTCACAAACAAAAATTGCAGACTAAATCTTCTGGACCTATTTCCTAGTCCAAACTCTGATTTAAGCGGTAATGTTATCATAGTCTGAAGGAAAAAAAAATATGAAAAGAATAAAAAAATTGAGGCTTCCAATACTTTATATTTACATACTGAAAGATGGTTGCAGTAGATTCAATTCAGAAGAATCAGAGAACAATCTTAACTCTATCACTTCTGACTAGAGTGCAAAACTCAAATCAATTACTCATAAACATTTGTGATAAGATTAATTTAAATTTTTTTCTTAAACAAAGAGGGTAAATTAAAAGAATCAGCTTATTCCTTCCTACTCTGTAGTGACAAGATTAAAAATTAAATTTATACATATTTCATTTCTACATAATAAAGCCTTTTTGCAAAAAGGAAAAAATACCACAGTTCATCTAATTAAATCAAAGAAAATTGCCTGCAGCAATGCTACAGTATTACAATTAGATGTCTGCCAAAACCATCCGTTTGAATTCTTAAACACTACTCCAGTCTTAAATACAAAACATGGTTTTCATAATTTTATGTGATATCACCGAAATGTTTTGGGGTGTTTTTTTCATCACTGTTACGTCAGCCTGGAATGCTTTTCCAGACTCATTACATATTTTTTTCTAACTTACAGAAATATTGGGTGAAGTAAATATGGAAAAGTTTTGCTTTGCCCATACATTCATTTTGGTATATAATGTTATGGAAATGAAAGATCAATTTTTTTAAAAAATCCTGCATTAAAAAATCAAGCTTTGTGAAATTAGTATAATTCTTGTAATGCCTAAATAGTCTTTAGAACTAGATATGAAAAGAATAAAAAAAAACCAAGGCACAACCACTGCAAGTAGTTGAACATGATTATTTAAAAAACTACGGCTATCCACATTTACCATCCTTACACTGCCTGATCAGTAAATCTAATTTAGTATATATGTCAGAACATCCAGATCCCAGAGGCCTGCACCAAATGCTCAGCTCACCCCCGGACTTCCTCTGCGACCTTTTGCAAGTCCCGGTTTTCCCCATGTCTGCAAAATGGGAGAATAATACTTCCTACCTGACAGGGGTGTTGTTAGGCTAAAATCCACAGAAGAGTATCAGACACTCAGATATTAGATGTAACAAGGGATAGATAAAGAGACAGACTGGAAACAGTGAAGACTGGATAAATAAGTTGCTATGCTACAGTCAAGGCAATTCATGTAAGCAGAGCTTAGAGGAAGCAGAGTTAAGTTACGAGTTACTGTTGACTGACAAATGCAAAAATGTACTCCAGAAGTACTAAGCTACATTTCAGTAAAGGTATCACCCTTCAATTTAAGAACACTCATATTTGAAAAGCTTTGTGCAATAGAAACAGTAAAATAATGAAGACAAAACATGAATCATGACTAAGACAGAGTGTGCTAGCACCTTTACATGCAATTATATTTTACATATGAGAACTATAGTAATATTCACCTTGCCATCTTCTCTCTGTCTCCCTCTTCAGAGTTCTTATGTTCCACAGAGCAAGTCCCTCTGCAATCTCTGCAGCATTCTCCCATGTCACATACAGGCATATTCCCTTTTTATTCTTCCAGTTGACTCAATTGAGCCTGGACTGAGGTAAAACTGTATTAAGCCCTCCAGGGAAAGTTCTCACTGGCCATCTGATGATAGCTCTGATGTCTATTAGAGGACAATGTTCATACTGCAGTTTCACGCTTTCCTGAAGAGAAATTGGTGTCATGTACAGTCTCAGGATCATGAGAGTTTTGTAAACCACTTTGTACAAACATGTATGTTTCTGAAGTCTTTTACTAGATATGAGACAGATGTTCTGTACCCTGTGCATTTACCTTCCACCATACTACAGATGATCAGAGCTTTTTATGGTGAAAAAAATCTAAAAATCCGTAAAACATACAGAAGCATCCATGAAAATAGATTGATTTTTTTTTTGATTTTTTTTTTTTTTTCTAGATTAGATGCCACAGGCAGGTGACCAGTACTCTGGTCAAGTGAGCAACTCCTTTTAAATGACTGTCAGATACAATCCTTTTTCTTCATTTTGTTCCTTGCTGCTTCTGCCTGACATGGGATTGCACACACTGCAAATGCCTGGGGGATCTATTCTCAAGTTTAAAAGGAAAGAGAACATAAACACATTGGGTATATTTTATTAGCATGTTTAAATTAGACCTAGATGTAGGTATATAACCCAGTAGGTGACCAAAGATGACACCTCAGGCTAGCCAATTAGAATCTAAAAATAACGTATGGTATTAGCATTCCACTATTTAACTTATTAAAAAAATCTTTTTTGTTCCATGATTTATGTTCACTCACAAGGCAACATGAAAATTGTTGGACTGCACTGGTGAGAATGTTAGGGTTAATTAGAATTGATTTATGCATGACTGTTTAAAAGTTACCAAATAGCCAAAGACCAATCTTGAACCATACTCAGACATTTCTAATTTTAGAAAATGTTGGTAGCTCAAGGAAGAACTGGAATCATAGAATTCTGTCCACAATAAAAGTGGACACCTGCATGTTAATTAGTAATAAACAAACTTTCACTTTCAGAAATATATTACTCTTGACATTACCATGAAAACTTGTCATCTAATTCACCACCTAAAACCACTCAGCCTCTGCATATGAGGTGTATTCCCAGAACAATCCATCCAGTTGGTTTGCTTACAACACAGCCCAGAGATCAGGCTCTGACTAAAACATGACTGGAGGGCAAAAAGGCCTCCTATTACAATCCCAAAGGACAAATGTTTGAAACTCAAGATGAATTCCTTTCTCAGATTCCTGTCTGAGAGTCAGTTCCTGATTGCAGTATTTGTACATTTCTGTAGGGTCTCATGTTTCTTCATTCCTGTGGCAATGAACCTTTTCAGTACAAGCTTTCAGCAGTATACCAATATCCAGGTAGGTCAGCTGAACATGTTTAACTTTGACAAAAGGTCTACGTTCCATTTGGTGTGTTGTTCCATCATATTCCCTACTCCTCCACCACTCATGACTGAAAATTTTAACTGACTTCCAGACAACAAGCAAAATTAATCATCAGTATTTGTTTATCTTATTCACTTTTTTCCAGCCACCTGACATTTGAAAATCCAGTACTAAAAGAGAAGATAAATAATAAATTCCACTTAAGAAACAGTATAATATCTCTACAATTAATTTTTAGGGAACTGTACTGTCTTTTTCACTTACCATTTGCCTATAATATTCTGATTTTGAAAGGAATCAACATGGACTACTATTACTCACATCTTCATTTATATTTATGTAAAAAATATAAAAAAATGTGAAAGAAAGATTTTGTAGCTGGCATTTTACTGCTCTGTTGTGCTTGTGGCGAAGTTTGTGAGACTGCAGAGTTTGTATCATGTTATATTTACCAAATTTTGTAGAAATTACTGTAATTCAGTAACTTTTTGAGAATTTAGAGTACCATATAGGATTTTCTAAAAAAGAACAGTGTCTGTGAGTTGTGGCTGTCTACCCGGGACCAGAGTACATTATTTTGCAAATAAACCTCTTACATTCAGCATACACAGTCTCATTATGTCACTGAATCCTGCTGCTACTGAGCTATGGACAAATCTAGTCCATCGAATGGGTATCACAGAAAAAGGTCTGGTGCCAGAACTTTTGGCACAGCTACAGAAACATATCTCTTCTTTTGTGGAATTCTAATGTATGTTTCATAGAACAAAAGCTAGGATATACACTAGCAGCTTGTTAGATCACTAACAAAAAAATTTCTAAATGAAATGATGACACATAACCAAGTAATTTCCAGTACTTAGATGGGAACTGCATCTCCCTTATGATCTGGATTAGTCTTAGGAGGATGCCTTTTCCTGGTGGAGTTACTTATCCTATGAGAGAACATTATGAACAGAGCAAGTCTTTTCTGATCAGTCCTTCTTTTTCATAGAGTTGCCAGTTGAATTGTCAGAATTGTTTGAATTGTTTGTACACATTTGTACAAGGAAAAGTGTATTGCTTTGCCCTTCCCATCTTCACAGCTGAAGAACTGTTCCGTCCACTGTAGAGCACAGTGAGCAGTGAGAGTTCTACCCTTATCCTTTTGATGAGAAGTTGTTTTAAGAACAGCACCAGACATGAACCAGAGACACACTGTAAGTTAGAAAAGCAGAGCATTTGGGGGTAAGTATAACACTTGGAGAGACTGAACAATAACAAAAGTAAAAGTGAACCATGTTGTTATGTAATAAAGCTTAACACTTTTCATGAGTTAAGGATTACTATTTGCACATTAAAAATAGAGAAGACCACAGAGACCACTAAAGCTGGGATTAGAATGCGTAAAGCCCTGAATCCCAGATCTTGCCTTCAACCACTAAACCACATCTTCTATAGTTAGACCTTTTTTTTTTGAAAGTCATGGAGATGCTTATTACTCAACATTCTGCAAGTACTTAAGCACCCTGCTGAATCAAGGCCCATCTCCTGGAGACCAAAGCCTTTAGTTCTTACTCAGACATTTTTTCTTTGTAATCATGTAACTGGAATCTGTCTACAGTAAAACACACCCTTTTTCAGCACTGGAAAAATACAGTCATTAGGCCCTTCAGAGTTCATAGCCTTGATTTGTAGTGTACCACTCCAGTTGTAAGCTGAATAACTCCACTGCACTCAGAATGACTGCGTTGTTTAAAGTAGGAATAATGTACCAGAGAATCGGACCCAAAGTCCCTAGTCAAAAAGCCATGCAGTCTTGATGAGAATTTCATGCTTTTTCATCATAATCAGCTGTGTTTGGTGCTGTCACTGTCCTGCTACTAGCTGAGGTCTCTATTGATGCATTTAAGAGGCACAAACAATCTCACTGAGAAGCAGTTATTTTCCATTTTATTGTGTTTGTATCTGATCTGCAAGAAATAATATATTAACTTGTATTAAATAATTATCCACAGGCTGAAACCTGGTCCTGAGACTGTGACATATGAGTTTCCAGTCATGCTTAGCTGACTATAATTTTTCATCTAGAAAGTATCTTCACTATGCAAGCAGATCTCCAATGTATATCCATCACTGGCTTTAAAGAAAGAAATAAAGAAAATGTATTGGCTCTTGTAGACTCTGTCTTTCACATCTCCATTTACTCAAGAGCTATCTGAAGTTCTCTTTGTGTCTGCTTAGATAAATAGCCAGCTGGCTGCTATGCATAATGCATGCGTTGTGGCAGGAGCAGGGGTATTTGGTAAATACATGTGGGATGACTTGTGTGAGATCCAGTCACCTGCGTGTTCATGCTGCATTAGTTTGCTCACCCTCTGCATGTCTTGGGTACTGTCCACAGTATGTAGCGTGCTGAGAAGGTCAGAGTGGTTGAAAGGACAGTGTTGACCTCTTCTGTCTGCTTGCTGGCGCAACAGTAAACAAATCTTAATTCTGTGCTATTTCAGGGCCTCTTTGACTAGGCAACAGACAGATTTCATTTAATGCAGAGGGTTACAGAGACAGTGTTTATCCATTGTACCATTTAATTTGTTCAACGTTAATATTGTTGTTAATATTAACCAACTATTTGGGGCCACACAGTGGTTGCCAGTTAAGTTGTGCATCATAGGTAGAATTACAATGAAGATTGTAAGACAAAGTCATGGAAGCCTTGTCCATATTAAAGAACTTCCAGTCAATTACCCTCCTAGTTGCAGTCTAAGACACTGTTTTGCCATTTCCCTGTTAACCCATTTCAGATGAAATTCACTGGTAAGCTCAAAATATATGCTTCTGAGAACTTGTGTAGAAGATATTACAATGTTCAATAACAAGGTGGAAAGCTCTGGATAGGATCAATATAGGTGAGGAGAGTAACCATTATAGTATATTCTGTCTTTTTTAAGATTTGAGGAAACCTTTAGTAGCTCAGTATCTTTGTCTCAAGATGTTGAAGGAAAGGTATGTAAGAGACTTCAGAGATAGGCAGAGCTGATAGGAGTGAACTGCTTGCTCCAGGTCAGTTGCAGCTAGATGTTTTCTAATGTCTATAAACTTGTATGCTGACCCCTTATTCAGCCTCCCATCCCCTAAATTTCTTCCTGCTCTCACTTAATTTTGCTTATATAACCATCATGGTTAACAGCATACCTTCTGAGATAAAATCAGCAGAGAAGCAAAAAGGGAAATGCCTCCATCAAGTCTCCCTTGGCTACAGGGTCTCTGCCTGAAGCTGCTCTTGCAGCCACCATAGCATAGCAAGTTTGTGTTACCATAGCATTTCATTGTTCCAGGTGCAGGAAGATGCCCTGTCCCTGACCTTCTCCCTGATTTAGATAGACTCTGTACCCCAATCAGACCACCATACACTGTGCTAGGGGGGAAAGCAGAGGGACAGCCTCAATGCTTTTTTACATTTACCACATTCTGTCTGGGGTAAATGGAATCAGTAATAAATAAACTAAAATTGTAAAAATCTGGATGGGCTGCTGTCACATTTTCTTCTGAATACTGAGCTTATAGAACAGCTGTCATCAGTTTTGGTGCACCTAAAGGGGAACAGTCTTGTGTACCCTTGGGCCAAGCAAATTCCCTTGAGTATAAAAGGAGAAAATCAGACCCCAGAAGAGGACATCTGAGGTTGTCATCTGCCTCACAAAATAAAATGAGGCAGCAGCTGAACTCTTGTAAGATTCTAAGCAGGGTGTCATATCCTTTTCTAAACACACAATAAGTGGCAGATATCCCCCAGCACCACCCCCGCCCACACAGACATACACATGCTTCATCAGTGAGCAGTTTTGAAAATTTGGGCGGTAGAAATGTTTGTCACACCCACAAGCTGTAACTGAAAGAGAGGAATGGGAGAAAAGCCATCCATTTTGGCTTCATGCTAAATTATCAGCTTCTTGGCTTCATGCCAGCTCACCCAGTTTATAATAATAACTGGCTCTGGGCCAAGGCTTTTAAGAGTAAGAGGGAGAGCACACGTCTTTCTCTTCCTTCAAAAATATTAGTTAATAATCTCTATATTACTCATAATCTCTGTATCTTAATTAAATAAAAATACCTATTTTAACTTACCCACCAGCTGAAAACTGGAGGTGAGATCAAATTACTGGGAGTCCAGAATCGGTCTGATTTCAAACATGAGATATCATAGGAAATCTTTGTGTCTGGCTTTCCAGTTAGGGCCCCTGCTATCCCAAGACCTAAGCACAAACACTCACAGTTTGATCCTGGATGTCATGATAACAAGGAAAAGGACTAAAATCTGTGATGAAAACCTACTGTGATATTGAACCATGTCCTGAACCTTGACCTGTTATCCATGAAGATCTACCACAGTGTCTCTGCATGACACAGTAAACTTTAAGAGGACTGACTTTATCTGAAAGACAGAGTTATGATGATGCCTGACATGATACCTTTCTAATTTTAGGATAAATCCAGTCAAACTGCATTCTTAATGGCAACAGCTGAAGGAGAAGCAACATTCCTCTAATTCAAACAAGTGTATAAAAACTGTCAGGTCTCATTTACTTAAATTCTATTTCCTCTGGTCTCTTTGTTGTTATTATTATTATTATTAAAATCCCTAGAGATGACTTGCTGTGATTGTATAAAAAGACCCTCATGCATCTGGGGTGCAACTACAAATAATAACAGTAAGCATAAGCAAAGCAGAAATCACATTTCATGCCTTTTGAACATAAGATACAGAAAAAAGGAAAAGAACATATAGTTGAAGGAGTTTTCATTGAGTTGCAGGAAGAATACTCAATGTTAATGTAAAGATAGATGAGCTTACCAAATATTTTTACTAACGTCTTACAACTTGCTCCTTTGTCAGATTAGGTAATATTTTACCTTCCTCTTGCAGTGCAAAAGATGGTCCTAAAAACTGTCTGTATACAGAAGTCCCTCTCTTGGGTTTTTATAGTTACCCACTGTTGTAATTTGTATTAGATATTAAATCTATTACTGCCCTGTGCTGACCTGCAGTAAACCTATCAAGAAGTAGATTTAGGGTTGTGTTGGGCATACATCACAAAGGGTGAAGTTTAGTCCATGCTGGACATGTACCCAAATCCCTGAATGTTGAATCTTGTTATCATTGACCTTCTTTAAGATTTTTTTGTAGCCAAAAACTGCATAACAGGGTTGCAGACCCTTCAAGAATATTTTTTATCTTCACATTTCCAGCACCTCATGTTTTCTTTCTTCTTTTACAGTATTTTTAGTCCTTCCACTTTGGGGGCTGTCACTGAGGGGATGATGATATCACAGGAGGCATTCAGCACTTCACAAGATTAGGTCTGTTGTCCTTGCCAAAAATTGGAAGGAGCTGAGGACTCAGAAAAAAAGATAATAAAACTTCCTTCTCTGAAATTGGGCAGATATACAGCAAACTGAGCTGCAGATGCCATAACACCTTCTTTTATTGTCATTTCATTCTCCTTATTTATCACTTAAATTTTTTGGATGCTATGAGGCACCATGAATGTCAAGATCACTGGGGTGCAGTCTATTTTCTTTGTTATTTGTACAGTGCCTTGAAGAATTGAGTTCTAATTCCTCATTAGCCTGTAAAAACCAAAGCACTATAATAAGTGCAAGCAATAAGAATAATGTAGAAGTGTGAATTGTTTTCAATTTCAGGAATGTTCTTGTTCCATTATTTGTCATATTTATATAAAGTTCCTGTTTTAATTGGAGAAAATTAATCCATTTGCAGTGGACTAATTTGACAAAATAGTGTTTGTATTCTTTAGGTGTAAGGACAAAGCATGATGAGAGTATTCAAGGTATGACCGTTGAAAAATTTAATTCTGTGTAGTTTCTGTAGAAATCTCATTATTTTCACCTTTCCTTTTAAAAGTCAGGTGAAACTTAGGCCCTGAATCACACAGGTTGTATACTAAGAAGTTTCACTTCCAGATGAAATTGGATGCTTTGGTGATGGAAATCTCTCTGGTTTATAGACTGCAGGATGAATTGTGGCTACTTTGTGCAAAAGCTGGAGATTTTGTATATTCAAAGGCAAGAAGCACTTTAGAAAATGGATTTCTGTTTGTTGATGAAAAGTGGTAGATAGCAGATCTTATGTATTCTCTGATGAAGGAACATGCAAGGTGGGAAGGTAAACCCTGTGTGCCAGGCCCTCCAAGGCATAAAGTGCAAAGCCTGCAGCTGAGTACACTGGGCTGGCAAAGGCTTCAAGCAGGGAAGCCTCAGAAAGCCTGAGATGCTCTGTGGGATACTTGTGAGGGACAGCCACCATGTCCAGACCTCCTTGAGCAGCTCCCACTGTGGTGTAAGGAACCAGTTCTGAGAGGGAAATGAGTGCACAGGGCTTGCCAGGCAGAAACTGTGATTCCAGTGGTGGCTTGTGATCATTATATAGTGTGAGATCACAAATAGAAGTTTTCACACTTGCCCATCTGCCACCAACTGACTCTAAAGAGCTGGTGAATCATGCACTTAAAAGAGGGTGATTTTTTTCCCCGCTGCCATTGGAATGTGTTCTGGAATTAAATATGCACAGTACAAAAGCTGAATAACAAGGTTGTGCTGATCACACCAGACACTGTGTATAATGCTACAGACATGAGGGTCAGGGGTCTAGGCCAATACCATGGCCCCTAGTCACGGCATCAATGAAAGCTGATTCTTCCTTCCCCTTGGTGTCTCTTTCCATGTCTGAAGAGACTGTTGAAAGAAAAATTTCTTTGAGAGGAGCAAAGGGAAAAAAGAAAGGGAGGGGGAGAGGGTTAAATAAGATAAATATGGTGAAAAAATATTATTTTTGTGCTTGCATATGGTACTTTTCTTCTCCCTTTATAGCTATATGCATACATTTCCCATTTGCTATTTGTAATTATGGCTTTGGCTTTACAATCTATTCATCAGTGACACTGTGATCCTTTTGTTCTGCTGCATATTAAAATGGTTCAGAAGATAGATTCAAAAGGTCTCAGGTTCCCAAGAAGGAACATAATAGGGGTAATGCATGGCAAGAACAGTTTCTGCTTTCTGCAAAATAGGAATAAATAAGGGAACTATTGCATTACACTTTGTGTACAGTGCTGTACTCTTTGTCAAAGTGTTAGACAGATTGTTATCCATTGCAAGTACTAGTTCTTAACCTGATTTATGTCTTGAAATAATTTTTAAGGTTCCCTGTGCTTACAGTGGATACAAGGCAGGATTTGAAGAAGCATTATGAGCACATTCCTTTTGTGAATAGCAATGTTAATATGATCATTCTGGTCATCCAAAAAAAGAAAAAAGAAAAAAGAAAAAAAGGACAAAAGAACGTTTTTGTTTTTCATAGCCACTTTAAAAGCAAGTTTTCCTTGGGTGTGACTAATCTACATGAAGTATAACTGTATCCATTACCGACTGTAGGTTTGTGCAATATGTGGCAGCTGTTTGACTCTGTCTCTAAAATTCCTCTTGCCATGGAAAAGAGACAGGAGTATGCTGCAGTGAAGATAAAACATCCTTTATTCAAACTGCTGGACAGAATCAGACCCCTTCGTTCCCTGGCTGCCAGAGAGACTGTGTATCCTATGCCTCCGTATGTCATTGCAAAAAATCTTTCCAGCCCCTGACCTGTATTGCCCAGTTGTGGAACAAACTGAGAACACTACAGAAGGCAGATCTCAAATGCCCCAGGGCTCAACTTTGCCTCTGATATGCTACCTGATTCTCTGGAAAAACTACTCCAGCACTGAGGCCTAAGCTGAGATTCTTCCACATTACAAATGAGGAGGCAGCATGAACACAGCTGCATCATGCAGGCTCTGTTATGTGAGTAATATTCATTATCCCTGTGATGTGTTCATGTCTACCTCAGTCAGCCTTGTGCAAACAAAACAGTCAAGTGTTCATTCAAAATCTGTTGTCTTTTCACATGAACAAGTGACTAAGCAATTCAATGTAAGATACCTCAGCTTGCCTCCAGGTCCAGAACTGAAGGTAGTATTGCTAAATCAGTGGAACACTGAAGATAAATTGCCTCATTAATACCAGCTGATGTGCTAGTAGGGGTATTCTACCTGCAGGACTTTGCATCTTTGTACAAAACTGGGTTTAAAATATACAAACTTATTCCACGCTAGCTGAGCTGCCTGTAAGTGCACCTGAACTACACCATGGAAATATAACTTCAGGACTGCTGGCCACATAAAACCAAATAGTTTGTCCTAACTCTCATTTTTTGTTGACCTAATCATATTAAAAGCAGGAGCGGAACTTGATAAAGGGTTCCATGTCAGTCATTATTTCAGGAAATGATGAATATCCCATCATATTTTTGTTCCTCTTTACCATTCATAATCATATTATTCTGCCCACTCCTTCCTTTTCTAAACCCTACAAATCTGAAAATTATGAAATCAAGCGAAAAAACCAAGGAAGGATAAGGAAAAGATGGGCTCAGCCAGAAAACAGAGATGTGCTGCTTTTGAACATTGCAGACTCCAAAATCACAGAAGACCAGATTGGAAGGGACCTCAAGGATCATCTGCTCTAGATTTCTAGATAGGAACACTTATTTAAAAATATTTAAGCACGTGCCATATTTTAACAACACAGGTTTACTTGATGACTTTGGTGTGAGACCTTTGTTTGTCTTCTTTAGGAGTCTGAACATTAAGACCACATTTACTATGTGGCATTCAGATTTAGGACAGTGAAAAACAAGACAAAAATATGTTTGCCTTATTCCTCTTCTTTGTGTCTCATTGAAATATAGCTGCTATGGAAGTCTACGTGAAATAAGTCTTGACTATACACCATTGACATTATGGGCAAATTAATGTTGTCTCAGCTGCTAGCAACTTGCTGTTTTTCCTCTCATGGTGAGTTTATTTCCTTACCAGGGAAACTTGGACACCTCTCTGAAATGACAACTACTAAGTCATTTTTAAAAACATTATTTCTGGTGTTCTCACTTGTGCCTTTTTTCATGCTGATAGTACAGGTAACTAGGAGGAAAAGTACTTGCCTAGTGTTCAGAGCTGTAAAGGATAAAAGCCAGATAGCCAAACAATCTTTGTAATTTCCCTCACCTCAGTCTTCTCTTTCCCTCACACATTCAGCTTCTTTTATCTTCTTCTATATCAGCCTTGCTTATACGTGTTCCTGAGACACTGAAGCAGGAAAGACAAATTGATATTAACCCTTCACCATTAAGGCAAAAGTGATATCTTTGATGTACTTATGTGTTTATGCTCTGGCAAACTACACATAGCCTGGAGTACATGTAATTAGGTAACTGCAATCTTTCCAAATAAGTTCTTTCCTTCTATCTCTTACAAACCAGAAGTGCTTTATATTTATCTGTATTCTTCAAGGATGTGTTTAAGGGAGGAGAAGCTGGATACAGTACTTTTGTGAGGATATTGCTGAAATCAGTTTTAGTTACAAGATTTTGCTGTGCACATGGTATTTTACTCCACTGAGATCCAGTTTTACTTCAAACCTGTCCAGCTCTTCTTTGGAATAGAGAGTCAGGAGAGGCTGTTTTCATATAATGATGCTCAGCAGCGTCTCACTTCCATGACTACTGCAGAAATTCAATGGGATGTGGGAGGGACTGGTGTCTTTTCTGTGAAAAAATAATGTATTCTCCAGCCCCTGGAGTTGCCACAGTCTCTGTTCCTCAAAACAGCTGTTAACTGGCAGAGGTGGAAGTATGATACTTGGGCTCAGCACATGGTCCTTTGAGAACTTGCTCTGTGGTTTGCTCTTTGCATATATCAAGGAATACATTCATGCTTATAATGCACGGTAGCACTAAGTTTAAGAAATAAAATGCTGATACGCAGAATTTACAGACGAGAGCTCATAAACTTGCTGGTATGACTACAACATGTCCCAAAGTATGGTCAGAAGAAGCGCAGCTCTGCCCTTCATGAACCCTTTGTAAGTCAGCTTGTTGGCAAATGCTCATCCTCTTTCCCCTCTAAAATCCACTTTATCCACTTCTTTCTGCTCATTTGGATGCTTGTAGTTCAGCAATATCACTGAGTCACACATCTCTTAACTATGGTTACTTCCTTGAATACTTTGCTATCATCATCCTATGTAGGACATATCTTTGATCTGTCTTATGACTTCTTTAAATGAAGTTAACATCTGAAAGTTTTCCACACCGGTACACCAATAATTTTTAATATGAGTGGATGTATATGCTGCAAATTACAGCTAAAACAGTTCCAAGAATAGATGGGTGAGAAGAAGGGATACTATAGAGACCTTTTAAGGTCTTTAAAAGAGTGGTCTAAAATGAGACATTTCATAACTTTCCTACATGGAAATTATTCTCTTGGAAAAGTATTGCCCCAAGTTCAAGACATGGAATCTTCTATTTCCTTTTATCCTCTCTTGCTATGTAGGTCTTTCCACTTATAGGGAGAAATCAGGCACACAGTCATTTGAGGTGAGCATTTAGGGATCTCCAGGAGGCCTTTAAAGGGAAGTCATAGAAATAACAAAGTGAGTGACAAAATTAATGCCTATTTAACACTTTAGCTGTTGGGGGCATGCATAATAATCCACTACAGCAAAGGTGAATTCATGTGGTTCAGTGGATCAGAAAAAGGGGTGGAATTGGTTCTCTTACTGTTAAAAGGAAGAGTGCAGAGTTGTGAAAGGGAAGGGAAAGTCAGAAATGCAACAAGGCAACATTCAGAAAAAAACAAAGATACAAAGCTTCATAAAACAGCTGTCCCTCTTTAACCTTTAAACCTCATAGTTTGAAGCTGGTCATCCTAGTGTGTATGGGCATAAAAAAATTGAGCACTAGAAAAAAATGTAAAAAATTCTTATAATCATGTATGCTGCCTAAAGAAACTGTTGCATAGAGCTTCTCATTACTGATATTTGAAGAGGTTAGTGATAGAAATTACTGTGGGATGAGTAATAAGTAAAAATATCCACTCAGACTGATTCAAAGCAATATGAATTATGCCAGAGTCAATAATGAGTATAGGATTAGGCATACTGGACTTGATTTTCCTCTCACTTACAACACTGGAAATTAAAATTTATTCAGTAGACTACATACCACTAGTAAAATCTGGAGCACCTAGTTTTAGTCTGTAAGATTCATATTAAGAAGCTCTTTTTTGTAGTTGGGTTAAAAATATTGCATTCAAATTCCAAATTTTGTCTCAAGCCATTAATCTTTGTGCCCTGTCACAATCTTTTTAATTTATATGCACAATATGTTCAGATCAAAGCATTCCAAGTATGGACTCTTCTTGCTTAAAATCTGCTCAGATAGTGCCCAGCACATCTGTACTGGGAGACCCAAGCCTGAAGCATACATGTTACAGTGGGAATGAATCTAAGGTCTTGAGGAAGACAGCTGAATGAGCATGAGTGGTCAGTTAGTGCCCTTAAATCAAATAGATATATTGCTGTGGTTTCTTACGATCCTTTGGACCCACTGTCCTTTTATTTACTTTTGCTTTTGTTATTTCATCCCAAATAAAGAGATCTTTGTTTCTCTGTAATCCTGACACTGCATGGCACTGTGACTGAAAAGATCACAAAGGGATTAGTTCGAGTGGCACATTACCAGCCACTACTGGCACAGGCTGAAATGGCAGGAAGATAGAAATTTCTTTTTTTAATTTTAAGAAAAAAAAAAACCTCAAAAGCTTCTGTTGGGACATTTACAGACATTTTTAAAGAGTTATTTTTCTTCTAATTTAAATTTGTTTCATTGAATTTATGCTGTTTGTTACAGAAAAGCAATTCCTTTTCATGTCTCTCCTCTGCACATTATCTCTTTTAATTTTGTAAGGCAATTACAACTGTTAAAGTGCACTGGTTGCCACTTTTTTAAAGTTGAAAAACAATTTCTCCTTGCCATGCTGGTTTGATGAATTCCCATGATATGGTTGCTTACCACCCAAGACACTTGTTATGATCTTTTAGAACAAAATTTTAAACAATTATCTTCCTGTCCATTCTAGTGATCAGCCTCAGAGAGAGACTCAGCGATAGTCTCAAATTCTGTGCATTAAAACAAAGGGAGAACTGCTAATGGGTAATGTGTTAAGCCTGGAACTCCACCCAGTTCCTCCCTAGGCTTCACTCTTCCTGTGTGACCTTGGACCTTATCCCACTTCTTGTTACTCTGTAAAATAGGGGTAGAAATACTTGATGTTGCACAGAGCTATTGTGAGAGAGATAAACATCAAAGTCTGGGAGGTGCTCAAACACTACAGAGATAGAGACAAGATTACTACTGTATAGAGAAAAAACTTCATTATATAACTGAAAACCCCAAACAACAGGGCTTTAATCTTTAGACTTACAGTTTAAATAAAGTTTTGTCATATCCCATTGTGTAGTTTTCATGAATGCGTATGTCAATAGCACTGCTTCAGTGACCATCTGGAATCATTCAGTCATACAGTACTACTCCGTGCACTAATTGATTTCTTAAGTCCTGAGAACAAGGACCTAAGTGTTACCAAACTCTGATCAATGTAGGACCTGAAGGATTAGATCAGCTTGGTATCAGAGCTGGCTTGGAATCAAATTGACATGGCTTAAGAACTTACTAGACACTCACTATGTTCTGGGAACCTCTGTTCATGCCTGAATTTTACTCATGGAAAATGCGAGGGAATATGACCTTTCTAAGCTGACTTTCTGTATAGGGTACGGACATCTTAAGCATTTATTATGGAAAGATTCCAATAAGTAAACAGGTAAAATTTTGTGTGTACAGAAACTTTTTACTTCCACCCCATCACAGGTGTTAATCAAGATTTGATCAGCATTTCTCACTGTTTTCCTGCTGATGGAAAACAGACATGTATGTTCATTTTCCTTCCTCTGACTCACTCCCACCTCCAGAAGCCTGGAATGGTAAGGGTGGTTCATGCTTCACAAAGTCCTCATGTTAAGCTAGGATCAAACCTCTCGAGTCCTCAAAGCCTTTGTGTAAGGCCCAAGATCTCTGTCTTGGGACAGCAATTTTGCTACAGTCAACTGTACTGAATTTCCTCTGTTGTGATAACTATGGTGCAATATGAAAGTCACAGTAGAAATAAAGGATGCAAGAAGTTGAATATCTGTTACAATATCATTCTGTGCTTCAGATATAGCACAGCTTAATGAGGAATTCAGAGGGGTTTCTTGACATTTATTATGATTATTAAAAAGTTAGTATACAGACAGTGAAATACATTTACAGGATAGTAATATAAACAATTTATGTAAATAACAGTCTATTGAGTAGAAGCTGCATTCTTGTGAACTGAAAAATAAAATAAAAAAAAAACAAACGCAGTGGGACTTCAAAATGACAAACATTGACACATTGCTGCTCCAGTGAAACAAGGCAAAAACATATCTGATTGGAGGCTGGTCAGTTTGTGTCTGATGCCTAATCGAGAGCTTATTTTTTACCACAGTCCCTACGGCACTGCTTTATCTTCAAAGCTTGAGCCAAGAAAATTCACATCTTTATGTTGTCTGCAGGCTGTTTTGGTTTGGTTTGGGGTTTTTTTTTTTCCCCTCCTCTCTCTCCCTTTCCAGATCTCCATCCTGACTCAGTTAACAAACCTATTAATCCTTAGTCAAGTGCATACATGCAAAACTGATGAAAGAAAGCAAATGTGGAAGATTAGGAGCAGAACTATACAGATCAACACCAACACTACTATTTTCCTTCTGGTTTTGTCTCTGTGTTCAGCAAAATTTTATGCATGTATATACTTTCCAAAAATGTGGCAACATCTAGCTTTGATATATTTACTTCACCATAAACTTAGGCCAAAAGTTACTTCCCATAAGTGGCCACTACTTTGTTCAAGAGATAGCATCAAAAGATAGGCCTGTTTTGGGAGTGAATTTTCAAGATTCCAGTGGTTTGCTACTAGCAGAAGTTCTGTTGTGAACCAATAGGTTTAGAGCAGTTAATTTCCATTTTTGTTTTTGAAAAGTTTCTTTTGTCTGGTTATCAGTATTTTAGTAATGTAACAAGGAAGGAAAAAGATACTAGTACTACCTTTTTAACAGTACCTCTGCAATGCTGTCTATAAATTAAGCAATTAAATATGGAAGATCTATGGTTAGACACCTACAGACTCAATTGAATAAACAACAGTTTAGTAGGGTGAATTAAATCTACACAGCAGTGGAAGTCATACTAACATGTAACACTGAAGATACCCATCAGTTTATTATATTGCTTGAATGTGCTATTGTTTTGAAAATATATCCCACTGTATGTTTATGGCTATTTATCCCTTCTCTTCCTCCCACCCAACCTCCCTCTCCCCCTCAATTATTTCATTCCCCTGGAATGTGACTTAGTGTGAAATATTGAATCTCTTCATTTCAGGGCATGCACAGTGTTTACCTGTAGCTCATATGCTACTGTATCTTAATGGGATCTTGAAGGAGAGTTCAAGGTTATTTAGTTTCCACGCTTAATTCATTCTTGAAGAGGTTTAAGTAGAGACTGACAGTGTGCTAATGTTTGATAATCATTACCATCAGCTAAGGGGAGAATCAATGATCACCTAATACTTCTGCTAGTCTGAGAAACAGATCCTGTGACTGAAAAATCAGTCATTAATCAGACCATAGTATGAAGTACGTAAAACAAACTACATCCTCTCAGCACATAAAGTATGTTGCCTCCTGTTCATGCATGTTATCTTTCAATTTACATTTTATGCAGATTTGCCTAGCTCTATGATCTCCTATCAATTTTCCAGCTTGCAAGGATGTTTTAAACACTTCTTGCCTCTTTTTAGGTTTCACTATTTTTTTCTGCAGCTGTAAATGGATTTTGGCTGAAGCTGCAGCTAGAATGTGGTGTGTACTGAGGGGAGGGAGAAATCCCTGTCTATGTGATATAAAGTACAGACATTTGCAAGGAGAAATACTGTTCAGGAATGCCTGTTTAAGAGAACCAATTTACTGTCACTACTGTTTATATACTTTTTATATTGTTTGTATTAATTTTGTGCTGTTTACATTAATTGAGAGTATATATAAACAATACAAGAATTATTATTTGTTCTACCAGACTCAGTCATGCCTATAGTTTTTCTATGCTTGAACTGCATAATTTTAGAGTCAAAAAAAAGTGTCTGACCTCAAGTACTTGTAACTGACTACAGCACTGGATATCCAGACAGTTCAATAAACTAGGTAACACAGAGGAATATATTTCAAAACATATGTGTGATGGGCTGCATAATTAGTACCACTTAACAAAAAGCAAACTGAGACACAAGTGATCATAAACCAGTATTTTCACAGGTTTCCATTAGTATGGGGTTTGCAACTATGCCATCATCTTATATCTGACTGATTGCTTTCTCAGTGCTGTATCTTTATTGTTTCACCCATCAGCCTATGTCTCTGGTGTTTACTCTAAAGTGACAAATAGTGATGTATGTACACACAGCTTAGTACTTTTCCCTTTATGTTTAACTGGACTGGGAAATGCTATGTCCCCTAGAAATCAGGCTTTTTGTTTTTCAATTTCAGCAGTAGAGAGACACCCTGTTTTACTATGAGATTTTAGCATTTGGCTTGGAGATATTTTCTGACTTTCACAAGCCTACAAAAAGTACAAGTGTCTTGACATGCGCCTTGAGCTTTAATCACAAGAACATCCTTAATTAGAGGCAAATTCTGACACGGAGTCAATTAGATCACTTGTGGAATAAGGTAGTCCTCGGTGAGAGTGACAGTGGCAAAACCTGATCCTTGATAAATGAAAAGTAATGCTGAGAAGCTAGATCCCTGGGACTTTGATGAGAATGAACAGTAACTCCCTTGTCTGAAAGTCTGAAGATTTCCTGCCTTCCCTTAAGTAAAGGATTTCTAAATATATTATATTATTATTTATTTAAAAACATGGTAAATAATTAATTTTAATTTTATTCTTATTTGAATCAAGATTTCTGATACTAAATGGCTGAGATTTTCAAAGCTGCAGAAGTACAAAAGGAGTGGAATTAAAAATCTTATCTTCCATCCAGTCATCGATATGGCTCTCACCATTGCTGCAGTTCTCCCAAGACTTCCCTTTCCTACCTGTAAGATTGAATTATGTCACCTTTTGCATTATAGTACCACATCTTTCTCTAAGAGATGACTGCTATTAATTTCTCATATTTGTTGAGGTTTTTTGTGTCTATTCGTTTCTCAAAATACCCATTACCATATTTCTTTTTATCACTGGCTCAAACTTGTGATAATAATTTTATCAGCACACAGGATTTACTAGATCACTGTTCATCTCAAACATTGCTAAGAGACTGTAGAATTTTCAAAAGGATAGTGGAAGGTCATTGATTTTCTGTGGGGTTTTTAACCATTTAGCACCAGTACAATGATTCAGAGTGAAAATGAGATAAATATTAAAAAAAAACAAAAACGCCCCTTTATCCTTGATAAATTTCAAAAATCAACATTTCAACTTTCTCAGATCTATGGTTATTATTCTGCATCCCTTCTACTGCAGCTGTCGCTGCAGATAACTCACAAGGTAATCACTGTCCAGCTGCAAGTTGACAATTTATCCAGTTTAAGACTGTATGCCACTAATGAACATTCTGAACACTTGTAAAAGGTAGTACTCTAACCTCAGTAGTTGCATAAAATCCATACAGGTCTTCTATCTACAAGAATTTTCTTATAAGCAGTAAAAGTTGCCAAGAATACATGAGAAAGAAGAGATCAGTGGATATACTGCAGTGATTGTTCTTGCACTGGGAAGAAAGGCATCCTCTGGAGTGGAAAGAAGGCATAAGGGGCCAAAATTGTAATGATGACATGGAGTTATAACAGGAATAAATTTAGCTCCATGAGTTTAGATGAGCAGCCTGGACAAAATGGTACGTGACAGCTCTTTGGAGACAGGTTTTCCTCTGAGTCTGTACTGCCACTTTAGCACTACATGTTTTTCTTAGCCCTAATCATATGCAGTGCAAGAAAGAAAAGAAACTCAGCTGCTTTTAAGTGCTGAAAAGACAGTAGCTTTAGAGATTCACATGGATGGGTAAATGGTTGGACGGACAGAGAATAGAAACCCACCCAATATACTCCTCTAAACTTGGGTTGGCCAATTTTCTGATCCTTTTGTCTCTGGGTTAAAGACAAGTGTGTGGTTTTACTACCTGGAAAAAAGTCAAATGAGTTCATGGTGTTCTTCAGTCCAAAAATTTATTATCTGAAACAGTTAAGATTTTTCACCTTTTAAATAAATGAGTCATAGTAAACTTCCTCCTTTTTCCATTCTGACAATACTGTAAAATAATATGAATGACAGATCATCTCAGTTAACCAACATACTGAGCTAATTTCATTCTAAAAACATTTTATGATGGATTAGAGGAATCACATAGACCAAGATAAAAAAATAACTATTTTGAAATATAGAAAGATTGTTTATTATGACAATTATAATTGAAAGATCTAATTAGTTTACTCCATTAGAATTCTGGATTGACAAGAAATAAAGCTTAAAAATCTTCAAAATTATATTTTAAAAAAGCCTCTGACCATCCAACCAAAACCAGAAGACAGTCACTAAATATAAGAACTTTATTGTAATAATGAATATGTCATCAGAAGTTTCCTTTTTTGCAATTTTCTACTTCTACTTTTTACAATGCATTTAAATTTTAAGCAGCAAAATTTGTAACTCTAGATATTCTGTTGATAATCAAAAGTCATTAATATAGATTAAAATATTCAGATTTTTATAACATGATTTTTAGTTTTTCATCTACAAATGTTTACATGTACAGTTAACTTCCAGGTAGAAATTGACACATTTGTCCTGTAAATATTGGAAGCTGGTGCAAATAAGGTATGGAGAAACAACTACTTTGATTTAGCATCAAAATTTATTTTTGGGGTCAAATATATTGCTATATATTTAATATATGCAAATTGCATGAAGATGGAGCACAGTCCAGAGTCCTTTGAAAAATTCCTCCTTAATCTACTAGACAACTTCGGCTGAATATTTGGATAAAGCAGAAAAATTAATGAATGAAGGGAAAGCAGCGGATGTAATGCATTTGGATTTTAGAAAAAAACATTTGATACTGTGTCTGACAAAACCTTACTTGAAAACTTAATTGAAGTTGGCTTGGAGAAGAACAGTGTTATGTGGATTGAAAACAAGCATTAATGGATAAATGAGTAAACAAGACAGCAAAGAAAGGGTAATGATAAACCACAGTGTAATGATTGAGGTGTGGTGCCTACCGGGGCACCAGAGGGATCATCCTTTGGTCTTATGTAACATCTTTATTAACGATTTCAGATACAGGGTAAGTGACATATTGAAAAAATTACTGGATGATACTAACTGTGCAGGACATGTAAAGGAGAGCAATGAAAATTTTAATGATTTAACTATAGCAGCATGAATAGAGAATAAACAGGAGAAATTTCCAGTCATTTCAGTGTACAGCACTACAGCTGAGTATAAGAAATACAGCAGGGAGATAAGCTGTTGGACATAAGATCTTCTGACAAATTCTCCAAAAGGAACATATAGAAGCAATCTTTAATTAAAAACTAATATGAGGAATACATATAACACAACATCAAACACGGACTGAGTTGTGTGATCCAAAGATGCAGAAAAATAATCTCATAGAATATCATATAATGAGGTCATAGTCCTTTCTTATATAACTGTGAACTTCCATACAAATGGATTTATTGTTTTCTGTGCTGGATAACTTATAAGAAAGCATGCCATCTGGAGCAACAAATAAATAAATTATCAGAAGGGAGTTGAATGGAAAAATAATAGGAAAAGCTAAAGCTTACTTGATATTTAAGAGCATGAAAATGGAAATCACAGTTCTACATAAGCTGATAGCTGAAAACATGATAATTTTTTAGAGAAAAAGGTTTAACTATAAACAGCAGGACAAGACTAAATGGAGGATGTAACCTGAACAAGGAAGGACAATATTCTTTATTTACACTAAGTATGACTAGCAGAGTTGTCACAGGGGAATGATGGAACCATCCTTAGATGGTTTTGACAGTAAAAGTTCTGATTGTATCTGACTTACTTTGAGTTGGTAGAAAATGTTTTCTGACCTCACACATGTCCAATAGTTCAGTTACACTCCACACACCTGATGCACCTGGCCTAAACCACAAGTAGGATTGAGGCCTCGACAGCTGGTAAGCTACAGTGATTTAGAACATATGCCTTCAGGGGTCCAGTCTTCTCTAAGGCTTTTGTCAGTAATAGAAAAGATGATGGGGCAAAATCAAAATGGAAGGTCAGACGCATCTGGAAACTTTGCCCATACCCTGTAGGGAGATTGTGCAGCCCAAGTGCCCAGCGTAGGGCTTCAAACTATGATTTCTGTCTCCTTGTGCCAGCTTTGATGAATTTGGTAAAACATTACATTGCAAAGGGTGTCTGGGAAATTCTCTGACTATCATGTGAGGTGTCAACATGTATGTAGAGGTGTTATGTAAAGTCTAGTACGACTATGGTAATCAGACGTATCAAGCGACAAGCTGCTCACAAAGTCTTGGAACCCGAGAGCATTGCGCATGGGGATGCACCTGGATCAAGAAACAGTCTGTGCACAGGGTCAAGGATGGTAGAAATCAGCTTCCTTAAAGCAGGTGCTGCCCCAGATGTATGGCTGCCCAGGGATCGCTGGCCAGAGATTTTTGCAGAATCAGATGTGGTCAACTGACAAAGGCAACAACCTAGGGTCAGTGCGGCCATATCACTGTGGCAAATGCTCTGAGAGTTGTGGTACATCAGGAAGTCAAAATGACTCCTCATATGTAGAAGCTGGCCTCTATCAGAGACATAAAAAGCAGAGGTAGGATGTGGTGAAATTTGCCTGACACCAGCATTTCTGGGGAGGGAATTAGCCATTTCTTCCAGGTTTCAATAGTAGGCCACATGTCTGTGTCACTCCTTCTGCAGCTGTATAATCCTCTGGTACTTTGAGGCCAAAAGAAGATTGATATTATGGCAAGTTTCAACAAAAGTTTTTTTAGTCTGCGAGCAAAGTTCAGTTTTGTACATATCCTGTGTGACATTAGGCTTGCTATGTAGAAATTGGTAGAGAATACTGTAGAGAACAGCAAGGCATTTCTTTTCTGTCTGCCTGGAATAACTTCTTAAACCAGATGTGTTCCTGGTCCTGCAGTGCAGGGGTTCCAGACCACTGTATATAAGCTAGATGAGAACAGATCTGGTAGCATATTAAAAGGGCAAAGGTCTACCAGAAAATCAACATTAAAAGCATCCATAAGTTGTGTAGGCACTGCCTGAGCAACACATGATATTTGTAGAGCTCTCCCAAAGGGTCCTAGAGCATTTTATTCCCTCATCTGACACTGAAATGCAGCCACCTCTGGGGTGGAAGCCAGCAGCCATTCAGCATCAGGGACAGTGCCATATTTAAGCAAGATAAATGCACAGAAGAAAGACCATCTGTTAGCATGCCAGTCAATTTGTAGATACAAGTAGATCCATAGCAAGTTGTGACAAACCCGTGTGCCAGAGCCCCCTCCAATATTTCCAGCAGAGTACAGGCAAGCATAAGGAAGTCATTTGTGTACACCCTCGTGGTGCTGTCAGTCTGCCTGGGTGGACTCTTTGCACTCTGTGATATCAATGTTCTCCCCCAGAACAAGGGACTGAGCAGATCTGATGTTATCCGTCAATGGCTCTCCATATAAGGGCTCGAAGGTAGGAATGACAACTTTTTTGCTCAGCTCTAGTCAGTGGCTTTTGCCAAAGCCTTGAGCCAAAGCTCCTCCGGAGGAGTGCCCAGAAACATTTGGCTCTAAAACCAAGCTGAGAGATTTCCAAGTGCCAAGCTGTAGAAGCCTCATGGAGTCTCTGCGGCCAAAACTGTGGAAATTTGCTCTGAATGGAGCCCTTATAGATCAAACACTCAGAGTAGACTAAACATCTTTGACAATGAGTCTAAGATTTAATGGCAAGGCAATTTTGTTCAGTAATTTGTTCAGATCTAAATGCTTTTAGTTCTCTAAGTTCATTTCTCACTAAATTATTTTCTCAGGACAGTTCCTTTGGACATAATAAGGCATCCAAGCCACAACTACAGCAGGACCTTTGCAATACAAGTGGATGTGTTGTAATACCTTAGCTCCCGTTATGGAGATTTAATCAAATTCAGTAAAATGATGGGCTGTAATAGAGATTTTTCAATAATGTATGCTAAAACGGTCCTTATGTAATGACTTAGAAGTAGGGAATAAAAAGATGATAGCGTGTTTCAGCACACAATATGCTATGAAAGATTAGCTAAACTATTGGGAAGCCCACACAGGTCTCTACTACCCTTAACGTTTGTGAGTCATTATGGGCTTTTTTGTTTCTCTGATAAATTCAGTAAACAGGAGTACAGTGTATCATGCAGCTATGCCATATATCATTCCCTCCACTAATAAGAATATAAACCAACCATTGATTGCAAACAGGCTCTTTTAAAGACTTGGTACATGGTTTGGCATTTCCAAATATTTTTATGTTGGCAAGCTATTATAAAAACCTCATAGGGGATCAAAATGCATATAACTTATTTCAAAGTATTCCACTTGCTAATTAAGTAAACAGAAGTGTACTTGTACCTACCTCCCCCATCAAAAGTGAGTATCTGTATTCTCCAGAACATTACTTCACATCATTTCTCCTCTTTATGTATCATTTCAAACCTTCTTCCCCCACCTTCAGCATTCATATTCCTGTTCACTGACTCTCTTGTTACTGTCTCTGTATTTTCATGTATCTAAAATATTAAAAAGAAGCAAGATAATGAGTCACCTTTTATCTCCTCAAGAAGGAGAGAGGAAGATGACACATTGTGCACTGATCTAACTAAGAAAAGTACAGTATATGTGCAGATATTGTTTTTTATTATTTTTATTTAATCTTTATCAAAACTGCATTGCACAAGTCATCTTCATTCTCTGAAAAAAAAAAAGAAAAAAAAAAAAAGAAAAAGAGCAAAGCAAAGGCAGCTGAAAAAAAGCATTAATAATGATACCAATTACAATATTTTTCCAGTTTGGTTCAGGGCATCAGGTATTTTAGTGCAGCTTGAAGGCAGTCATGTCAAAAAAGAAATAATTGATACGTATTAATTTCATTGAAAAAACCCTTCTTCTTGATGTCCATATATGTAAGTCCCATTAGCATTACTCACCTGCCTAAACCAAGGGAAGAATAGAGCTCTTAGACTAAATTGTACCTTGACATATGAAGCCAGAACTACAGCCTTCCATTAGCATGTTTATGGCTTTTGTCTTTTTTGCAGAGTGGGAACCACTAGCATCTTCACAGAGCATGAAAGAGGGGTGATTCCTGAGCTGGCATTTCAGGATACACATTCTGCAGAATGCAGAGGGGGAATGTCTGACCTTCTAAGTCTCCCTTGCTGCAGATTTGGGGGGCTTTTTTGAAAGACTTTCACTCTGGACAGGTCCCTTTCTTAGGCACTTGGTGGGCCTTTGCACTTATTATCCATCCAGGAAGGAAGCCGTACCGGGGGAGAGGATAAAGAGAGGCGTCTGACACAAGTGAAGTGCTGGGGCCAAGAAATTGCTCCCACTAAGGAATTTTCAAAGGCGTTCACCTGGGTGAAAATGGTCTTTGAGGTACAAATCATATACACCCCAACTTGTGGCTACAATAATTTGTGCCAGAGGAACAGCCAAAACCAGCTGCTCCATGTTGTCTCATTAGATCTGCCATTTTACACACCACGGCCAAAGACAAAACAGGCAGTTGCTTGGAAGAAGCCTGGGGCTTCTTGGCACCACAGCAGAAGCATGCTCTTAGTTCTGGCTGTGGCCCGCCCCAGGCACAGAGAGAAAGAGAAAGAGAGGAGGAGGAGACAGTGCCAAGCTTCATTATTGCAACAAGATTTACAGGTTGTAGGTTAGCTTTCTAAGCAAGTAACGATGCCTGCAATGATAGAGGGAACAAATACCTTATCTCAATCTCTCAGGAGCACTGTGAGGTCTGGAGAGCCACAAGCAAAGGTAATCATATCTTGCCCATGATATTTTTGCATCTGTCAGTGGGCTCAGATCTTTGGGTGTTCTCGTGAATACAGGGCTAGCAAACCAGTGCTTCACGGAACAGTAGAAGACTTTAAATGCTATTACTGAAAGATTAGTTACTATTACCCCAAGGTCCATCTCAGAAACCTACTGTGATTAAGTTCCATAGTGATGATACAATTCTCTTTATTTTTGCTTTTTCAAACTGTATTTCTCAAAAAAACATTGTAAAGAAAGGAGAACAGTTTAAGAAGAAGGCTCTTATTTTCTATATTTAATTGCATGGATTCTCTTTCTTTTGCACTGTATGTTACAAATGCAGAATCCCAGTAAACAGGAGTGGATATGAATCTTCCACTTTAAGATCATAGGGTACCAGCTTTCTGGTACAGTGCAACTTTACTAGTCTTCTGTCTGTGGTGAAGGAGACAATATTAATCCCTTCAAAATAATATCTCATTACTTTCATTGCAGATCCCTTGCAGAGAAGTCACAAAAATGCAAATGTATTGAAAGAATTAATTTCTTTTTTAAAGAAATTAGAGTTTAAAGTTTTTCTTTACTGCTTTGGGTGTCTTCTCTATTTTCCTGAAACCATATTAATGATCATAAGACCACTAGTGATTTATGGACATTCTTGACAGCATTCACCTGCATTTGGATGCCACAAATTTATCTTCCCCTGGGACTTTTCCTTGTTCATTGGACTTCATTGTGGCAAATATCACAGCACCTCTGACATAGAAGAGCAGACTTCTCTGTGAAATAGAACTGGCACAGTCAGGATCTGGCCAGTTCCACCAGGAACAGTAAGCTTTGTTCAGTCCCCTTGCTTACACAAAGAAGACCTATATTCTCAGATCCACACATTGCTTGCTCAGTTACTTCACTTTTTCCAGTAAGGATTTTATAAGTCTGATGTACTAAACTTAACTGCACTCTCAGCTTTCCTCAGTCATCCCAGGACACAAGAGAACTTGGTTCACCACACCCATCTTAGTCTGAAATTCAGAGCTCAAGGCTGAAGCACTTGATAAGGCCTTTCTTCAAAAAGGCTTCAGGATTAGCACTTTGACTGAAATGAGCTGAGCAAAATATGCATGTAAGCATTTAACTCTCATCCGTGCTTTTGGAAAAATCTCTTGGAAAATCTGTACCAGAGCTGGCTGGGCCAAACTGCAGAATGCCTACAATCTATCCTGAAACTTCTGAGAAGAAAATACAGATCTCTGAATACTTTGACTAATCACTGGTGGCTGTGCTTGTGAAGGACATGTTTATACAAGAAATTATGAAAAGTGCACAATATTGTCTGGAAAGGAATAAGCCCTTGAGGGTGCAGCTCTTGTTACAGGAGAGAGGAGAAAAAAGAATCTTGGTTTGCAGCACGTATCCTTAACTTTATGCTGCACCTTTCAATATGTGGAAGTTTTGGAAGTTCCTCATTCTTGCTTGAGAGCACATTCAAAATCTACTCCTTTCAAAATTTACTCCTTTCAAGATATTTATTTTTCTTTCCAGCAGTGAGCAGGAAAACAAATTAAAAAAAAAAAAAACAACAAAACAACACAAAAAAAACGCAAACCAAACCAAACAAACAAAACAAAAAAACAAAACCAAACAAACAAAAAAAAAAACCAACCCCCCCAAAAAAAAAGAAATACATCAATGTCTAAACCAGAATCCTCACAGTGAAGGCAAACTGGGGACACTCCAAACTGTAAACTATTACAAAGAAAAGAGGGTTTCCCCCCTATTGTTTTAATTTTTTTCCCCCCCTGACAGTATGAAACTAACTCTTACAACTAACCTCACAGGATTTCAGGCACATCACATTCCAAGCATCTCAGCAGCACTGAATGAAAGTATGCACACCCCTTACAGGTACAGAAAGCAAAACCACTCTTTCAGTGAGAATGTAGCCCCTACAGTATGAATCTATATTCAAAAGTATGCGTTTGGTAACGAGAGGGAGGACGGATAGGGAGCAAATGCACTTTCAGGGTAGCATAACACAACCCTCTTCTCTGCTGTTCCCTTCTCCTGGCATCAGGGTGGATGTAATTCTTCTCATGCATTATTGATAGGCCCAAAAGCCTGCCAAGCTAGCCTGCTTTTTTTGTGACAGACAAAGGAGGGTACACGGATGGCACCTCTCACTGCTCGGGGCTCTGCTTTCATTAAGAACATTTTCTGCCTGTTCTCCAAGGGCACCCTCTGTCAGAAACTGCCACACAATAAAAAAAATATGGCTTTGAAGTCCAGTGAATAGAAACAAAATGAATTAGCGTTCAGGTGTTCATGCAACCTGATTACAAAGGCCCAATTCAGCGGTGTCCTTCACACCTTTTCACTTGTCCCTGCATAATCTTGACACATCTTTTAGGCTCTCTGCCTTTCTAGTCCCCATCCTCCCTGCTGCCCCCTCCCCAAGTCCCTTTATTTCCTAATGCTTGCAGGTCCTCCAGGAAGACACAAGCACTTACAGTTGTTGAGTGATTAAATATTTATAATCAGGGCAATGAGTGAGGTGTTGAATAATAAATGCTAAGGTTGAGGCGGCCTTAGATAATTTCTACAGATTTCTTCATCCACAGCCTCTTTGATTCTAAGGCGAAATCCTTTTAATTAACAAAACTTTTTTTCTTTTCTTTCCTTTTTCTTTTTCCTCCTCTTCGTTTTTTAGAAGCTGTCACAGGCAACAGTCCTTTATCAGTGTTTTGTTCATGAACCTTAACCCTGAAACAGTGCAAGAGATGTCATTAAAATCTTAGATGGATATGCATAAAATTTCCATTGGTAGTTGCTTGCTCACATTTGGATTTGGTTTACATATATATATAAAACATATAAAAAATGTATAGATATATCCACATTTACTCAAACTCCTGTACATCAGCTAATATTTAGTAAAGGGATGAAAGTCTGTAATAAATGGTCACTCAGCCATTAGGAACAGTTGTGATAGAGGTGGTGAGTGACTTTTTAAAAAATCTGCTCTGTAGAGCAGTAATTGTAGATAACAATATAAAGTAATAGAACAGATAGAACAGCCAGATTATCCACAGGCTTTTCTTGATCTTGACTAGTAAAGAAAACTATCAGCTTAATATTTCTCTTTGCCCTCCTTAATCTCCCTAACTAATGGCTTTGGAGGTAGGGATTTTTATTCCTTTTTTCTTTAAAAAAATACCCTTTTTTAGAAAAAAATATGTCATCTGGAGTCATGTGAAAATTTCAGTGGGGGAAAGGAGTGGTCCTCTTCAGGAAAAATTTCAGACATTAGTGTTACAAACAACAAACCTGTAAAAGTGATGTCTCATGAAATCAGAAGTTCTGCAGCAAGTAAGAACCATTTTCCTTCCCTTCTTTCATTCCAGTTACATTCACTTTCGTGACTATGCAGGAGGCTGATTTGTCATTTCTGAGTGCTGGATTTGTCTGAGAACTGCTGGTATAACACAGATACAGTAAAATACAGGGTGACATCTCTTGTTTGGAGAGAGCATTGTGAAATGACCAAAAGCAGGAAAAATACATTCAGCACAGAATTTGGAGGAACAGTAGAGAGACATCTGACAGTCAAGATCTTTGAAGCATTTCCATGTCAAAGATGACTTAACCTAGAGGATAAAACTAACAGAGAAGCAGAAACACCCCATGGTCTCTCTCCAACCATGTCACTCTGATGGCTACATCACTAACTCTTCTCAAAATGTATGTTACTGTATTTTATCATGTGACAACACAGTACTGAATCTTAATAAATAAATGTTCTATAACATTTTGAGATCTTCAAACCAAAAAGGAGCTAGGAAACATTAAAAATGAAGAGTAACCTAAGTTTTTCTTTGATGCTACTTCTCTCTCACACTTCTCACACTTTTCCCCTGCTCCATGGTGGGCTCTTTTCCATGGGTCACAGCTCCTTAAGGAAATACCCCCCTGCTTTGCCATCGTCCTCCCCATGGGCTGCAGCGTGGTCAACTGCTCCATCACAGAGCACCACATCATTGTCCTCCTCCTTCTCCCAACCTTAGAGTTCCCTCTAATGCATCTTACTCTTTTTGTTTCTTGTTCTTCCTCCTTCTATGAGGCAATTGCTGCCTTTTCTTAAATATGTTTTAGCAGAGGCACCACCCACTTCGCTGATGGATGCTGCTGTGTCCTGTAGGGACCGGTGGGAAATGGTTGGAACCAGAAGGAACCAACTGTGTCCTGAAGGGTCAGGCCCAGACTCTCCTTGCCAAGACCACACCACAACCTCCTCATGAGAGCACCTGGTCACAGACACCCAAAACATTGCTAAAACTTTTAGCAATAAATTACATTTTAGGAAACTTGCAATCTAATGTGCTGTAGGTAGACACTGATGAGATGCACTTCTACAGTTTATTCCATTGTTTGACTTTTTAGATATAAATAAAGATCAAGAGAAATTAAATTGTCCACTTAAGCTCAGTCATTGAAACACAAAAGGGAATAGGGGATGAATTTAAATCAAAACATCATCACACTGCTGATTCCCTCTATAATACAAACAGTACTGCTGTTTTCATCATATTATCTCATATTATCATATTACCTATCATTATGTCAGGTAATTTGAAATAGTGAGACATCCAAAATAAAGCAGCAGTTGAGAATGGTATTTCAAGAAGGAAAATGGTGACATCCCAACAGATTACATAAGTGACCAGGGATGAAAATATTTGCTCTATTTACATGTACAGCTCTAAACACTAGTTCAGTGTGAAGTAACAGCAGCAGCAAGCTGAGCTTTCTGGAGGATTTTTTTCTTGTTATTTCTACTGAACACTGTTTATGCTGTAATCTCCTCCTTCTATCTTGTTTTATGCTGCATAGATACTTAGTTCTCATGTAGCACCTCACCAAGATTCAAGAAATCAATTTTTAGCAAGTTCACTTAAATGTTGACTCGTGTGCATGGATCATTCCTATCCCAAAAGGAGGGGCAAAAAAAGATTCTGTACGAAGAGGTTTTCAGGAACTGATTTGAATTGTAAACTTTCTAAACCAGCATGCATCTTGGTGACAACCTCTGTGCCTTTTATCCTTGTCTTAGGTGGAGCCCAGATGTCACAAAATTCATGTTCAAACTAATCTTATTTCCAACACCTTTTTGGTATTTTAGAGGGAAAAAAAATCCCATCCCTAAGTCAGTTCCTATAAGTAAGTTCAAGCCCTTGACCTTTTTTTTTCTCAGTCTTCTACACCCTTTTCACAGTATTTTCTGTTTCCAGTACAAGGTACTTGGGAGTCTGGGTCAAATTCTAGCAGTAAAATGGTGAAAACTCACTGGTTTCGGGAGAGCTGCCTGTGCTTTTTACTCAGAGACAAAAGGTGAGTACTACAGAAGAAACTCCCATTTACACTTCAGCCCTTTGCACCACCTGTCTGTATCCTGGTATGTATGATACATTACAGAGTTTAAGCTGTGTTACTCTGGCAGAAAGATGGAAAGGGGCCTCAAAGTGCACAAGGTTTATCCCTCCCCCCTCAAAACATAGTCTTCTGCCCCAAGTCATAAATTACTCTTACAGCTGAGTCCAGTTTTGAAACAGTTAAAATGCTTACATGGAATTTTTCTCCTAAAGAGTACCATTTGGGGTGTATGTGTTGGATAGCATTCTTTGTGCAGAGTGAGTAATGGAAAAGGTTTCATTTGGGTGTTAGGCTTGAAAGGAGAAAGTACAGAACATATACAACTTGCAGTTAGGCAACACCTTAGTTCTTTACCTCACTCAGACACTGATTTCATTGGAAATTCTCCTTCCATCTCCACTACAGTTATGACTTTCTGGAGAAGGAGAAGCCACTTTAAATGACTTTGTACATCTACCAGCAAGGGTCAGATCTCAGTAAGGGCCTCTCAGTGATTTCTTAATCCAAAACCATGATTAATGATAACAGTAATAAAGGTAAATACCACATGAAAAAAAGTATTCAGAGCTCTGTTGTAAAACTCTTCAAGAACAATGCCCAGATTTATTAACAAATCTCATTTTATGAAGAGAAAATGGATCCAAGGTGCCTAATTAAATTTTGTCAGAGTCTCAATGTAAAATCTACATAAATATTTGACTCCTAATAGTATTCATTCGTGTCATCCTTCATGCTCTCTCAGTTTCTCTTTGTCTTGTTACACAAGCTTGTAGAGGTCCTTAGATGGTGCATTACAGAGGAAGCAATACTGTGCATGCCATAGTTAGAGCAATGGATGGTAAAAGATTACTTAGAACTGCCTCCTAATTTTGTTTCCTCTCCCCACCAAGGGGTAATTGCTAAACCACCAACAGCTAAATAGATTTATCACCAGATGCCAAGGCCTCTGATAAGTTTTGGACATGCCTATCCCAGTAGGGGCCACTGAAGAGCATTAAATAGGAAGACTGGGAAGAAAAATGAGTAGAGTACAAAAGAAGGACCCAGGTAAATATGAAAAATGCTTCACTGGAAGATTAATCCTTCCTGTAGTCCACTGTTAAAGTAATAAAAGGTTTATGATTCATTTCTTACATTATAATGGAGGAGGCAATTAGTAATTACTGGATTTATAGTATTTGTTGTGTTAACTCAGCCAATAAAATACACAGCAAAACTGTTTTTCTGAAGCACATTCATTGCAAACTAATGTTCCTGAAGCATTAAAAATGCAATCTAGTGCTCTGTACTTCATGTGTTATTACAGAAAGAAGAATGGTTCTCCAATGTACACCGAGGTATTAAGAACTGAAATATTCATATTTTTAATGCAATTTTTTCCCAACAAAAGGTTAAACAATTTAACTCTAGTAATAAGTTTCAGCACAAAAATGCACAACTGCTTAATGTCTGTTCTTAAAAAACTGAGCACACTCAATCAAACTACCATGTCTTTCCCCTTAATGTGAAAATAAAGTTTGGGCCTGCATTGGGGAATGTCCTGACCTGATCTTTACTGGCTATTGTCATTGTCATTTCCTTCTTATCTGCCCTAATTTTTTATTTTTTTTTAATCTTCACTGAAGTTCTTCATTAAAATATTTTATTCACCAGTATTTTTCTCCTGCTGTGAATTAGAATTCCATTATTATATATTGTTTGATTTCAAACAAAGGTTTATGTTCTGGCACTGCTAAAAAGTAAACATTATATTAAAACTTCCCTTAATGTATAGTAAAAAATTTTAACCTGAATTAACAAAAATTGAAATTATTTTTTCTGTTACATTCTTGTACCTCACCTATATGTGCCTTGAATCAGAAGACCTAGAAAAATAACTGATTTATAATGTGTCCATGTTTGGGTTTTGGGATTCTCTCCATGAACTAAATTAAAAACGTAGAATAATAGAAAACACATGACTTTCCATCCAAAACACACAATCATCTTGCACTTTAGCCAATGGAAAATATACAATAAACATCATTCATCTAGGAGGACTTCGCAGCCAGGGAGGTAAAATAGAAGGGAAAGAGGAAGGAAAGAGGTGAAGTTTGAGGAAACTCCTCTAATTTAAGTGAAGGACTTTTCTAAATCATGACTAGAGGCATAACCCCCATGACATTCAATGTTGCCTGTTTCCCTGACCGTAAGCTTTCTTATACATTCCCTAAATCTTTTCATTTTCAAAAATATGACTGCTTTTCCCTCCACTGAAAAAAATAGCCACATAATCCTCGATCATCAAGGCAGGAACAGCCCTATAAAGTGATTTCCTTCTAAGAGTTCCTAAAACTGAATTCAGAGTTATACTCTCATATGTAACACTTCTCAGAGGTTCCTTGAAAACCATTTCCCCATCTGAGTATGCAACTCTGTCACACCAAAATGGGAAGCAGTCTTATCAACTGTTTTTTATATAAAAAGGTTTTTGAAAGGGCAAAATTACTATTGTTAGAAGTAAATTTCCGCTCTGGAATGAAGTTCACTGGAGTAAAAGCTGCCCGATAATTCAAATTATTGTAGTAAAATTTCTTTATTTACTTGAAAATTTTTCTGACCCTATTATCTTAAGAATTTTGATTGGTAAAATTGATTTTTGATTTCTATGTGGGAAAAAAAAAAAAAAAAAAAAAAGTAATGTTTTCTGGGGAAACCAGCATGAATTAAATCATCCACACCAATGACAGATCTACTGCAAATGCATTATTTGTTCCATTGGGAAAAAGCCTTACAGAACTAACATGTGAAAAAACACAAACACTACTAAGTTATATGTCATGCTTTTTATCACTGCTTCCTTAATAAGTTTTCAAATCTGAAGGAGAGCCTGTGTGCCTTAAAGCTTGTTGTTTTTATACCAACCATATCAGCAGATCTAACAAAAGACTTTACAAACCTCTTTAAAAAAAATTCACACGTACTTGCTAAAGACAGAGGGGGAAAAATTAAGTTCACAAACCTTTCTCATGAAGTCCCATCGGAAGGACAGTGAATTTGTCTGGATGCAATATGTAATAAACAACCCTGTGAAAAAAAAGAAGGCAGCTCACACAGCATCTGCTTTGCAAACTTAAATAACTTGTCCATTTAAGTTGTTTTGTTTGGTCTATTGCATATGTCAAAATGGTCCAATTGATGCACTCAGTACCATCAGTATTTCATTTTTTAAAATGAATTTGTTTCTTTTCCTCCCCCTCCCAATGCTGATGGAGGATCAGTTTAATATCTGGATTGCTGGCAGTGCACTTGAGTGCTGGTGAGTCAGCTAGATGGGAATGCTCCCTCTGAGTCAGTGCGGAGCCAGCCTCCCAGCATGGTGCTTGGGGACACTCTGGTGCTTGAGCTGCAATCATTTAGATCAGAGAAAACCAAAGCTCTGAACAGTTGCGGTCACTTGAGATCAGATGGAAAAAACAGAGATACTATGCCAGTATCCTCAGCAAACTCTAAAGAAGACAATAATTGCACTAGGCCAGATCTGCTCACACTCTGCCAAGAAGCCTGATGAGATAGTCGTCTTTGTCTTCTGTTAAAAAAAGTCAAGCTTATTACTTTTTTTTATTGAAAGAAACTGTAAAAGTTGCTATGTTCCACATGAGAAGTGGCTGCATTTCAGTGCTATGGAAAGGGATTTTGCTACATATAGCTGTAGGTTTCCACATGACAAGGAATGAATCAGTCCTAGCTGTGCTTTCCCATTGGTTTCTGTGGACTTTAGAGCAGTACCAGAGTTTTTACAGCATCTATAATTTATCTGAGAGAAAACAAAAGACATTTAATCACAAATGAATTCTTCTTTCAGAAAACAACAGAGCTAAAAGTTCTTCCCCTGGCTCTGAGAGCCCTTTGCAGCAGGGACCAGATTTTTGTGTTCATCCAGTACATAGCACAGTCAGCTACTAGCACAGTCAGCTCCTCCGGGTTTTGAATGATGCATCTCAACAAAGCTGTAACAGCGATAACCCTGATGACAGTGATGTCCACAGTTATAAATTCAACACTTTCCAGCAAATAGCACATATAATTATTACACTCCATTAATGTTTATTATTCAAGTATTTTCAGTTTCCTTTAGCAAAAGTTCATGTCACTGACAATGCAGCCAACTAAATACTTAGAAATGAACATCTGCAAAAAAGAAAGCTCTGATTCTTTCTTGTTTCAGGAAAGAAAGGGACAAACTGACAGGGAAGATCTTTCTCCTCCTCATTCTAAAATACTCAAACTCTTGATGTAACTACCAGTCCCCTCATTCACATAGTTATATGGTTAGTTGGCAATTTACTAGGGATTCATCAAGCATACAGAAAACCATCTGACAAATAAAATAGTTCAGTGGAAGGGACAATAACACTAAAATTTCAACATGCACAGGTCAGGTCAGGGAAAAAAAGGTTATGTTACTCAAAGTAAATAAATAAATATTTTCTTTATCTCTGAATCAAAAGTTTCCTGATTTATGGAGTTCAGATTAAATTCTCCAAGAAGTATATGTTGGGTTCTTGACCCAAGACCACATGTGACACATTAGAACTCAATGCAAAATTAAAGGGAATGAATTCTCCACCTACCAACTTCAGCAGTGCTGCTAGACACTGTAATAATTAATTGAGCCTTGATATTTCATCAGCCTTTGATTACAGAGTGGAGCTCAGTGGAACATTTTGCACAGGAAGTGAGACAATGCTGCAATGAAGTTGAAAAAATATCACATTTCACCCAGCATAGTTTTGTGAACATTGACATTGGATTTTACTTAGCATAATGAATTGCATTAGTGTAGAGAGGGGAAACACACTAAATTACAAGGGAGAAACAAGGGTCATCAGCATACATTCTCTAAACATTTCATATATTTTAATAGTTGATATTGTCCACAACTTTGATGCATACAGAGGAAAGAGTTCTCTCAGGGACACCAGTACTTCCAGCCATTCTGACCAGAGTCAGGACACTGACTCCCAGCCCATGGCAGCATGAAGACTGTTCCAGATCTCTCAAGCTGGTCAAGGCCCTTCATGAACTGTTTGTTGGAAAGATGAGCATAGGTGGAGAACCCATTGAAATATAGCCCTTGATACTAGTGACATGTTTTGGAGTGAAAGCTTTGCCCAAGGGCAGCTGCAACTGGCTGTGTTGCCAAGCTGTCTCTGTTATGGGCATTTGTGTGGCAACTCAGATGCCAGTGGAGGGTTGGTCTATAAAGCAAGATGAGAAATTAAAGTGTTCATTTTAATGACTGCCAACCTCCATCTCAGCACTGCTTGAGTTCCTCAACATCACATGGCTTTCCAGGAGTAAACTCTCTTCTGGTTTTGACATTGATTTTAGTGTAAGCCTTAAGGAGTTTTGGCAAAGGATATGTGAAAAGAGTCTTTGTATGGGGACTCAGTCTGGGGAATTTCACTATCCCTCAAAAGCATGGTCCCGGTAGAAGTAGAAGTTGTTTAAGTATCAGGAGAAAAAACAAATAAAGATATTTTAGCTATTTTTGGTTGTGCAAATTCTGTATGTACTTACATGGTGAAATGTATTACCCTCATATAGCAAACTTTTTATTCAACATGATGTAAACAGCTAATTTTGTCCTTTTTGTTAGGACTAAAAGTGCTCTGGATGAAAGAAGGGGGATAGGAAGTACTAGGATGTGTGAAATGTAGGATAGGAAATGTAAGAAGAGAGAAATCAGAACTTGACACTAATAAGGCTACAGAAAGAGCAGCTGTTTAAAAAAAATAGATAAGCATTAAAGAGGAAATTAAAAGACAAGAAGTTATCCACTTGGAACTGATCAAGAAACAAGAGCATGTATGCCTGTAGTAACATCTCCATCTCCCATTGGCAGTTGCTCCAAGATCCAGGGTGTTCCCTGAGTCCTGGCTGACATCCAGCTTGGGTAATTATATTCTACTTACATAAAATTCCCCTTGCAGTTTCAATTGGACACCACTTTGCATCCCAAACTGTTCTGCAGTGTGGTTATGCCTGCTTCACAGCAGAGATGGCTGAATTTCAGCAGGGAGCAAAGTTATCTTTTTATATAGGTCATATACTATGTTATAAAGCACCTGGGACCCTTCCACATCAAATGTGCTGTACACATTATGTTATCAGTAGTATTCAAGTTATTAGGAGAAATAGTATACAGTCATCATTTATCTATTGAGACAATAAATTCTGTGTAAAGTAGGGTCTAAGCTAAATCACAGTGCCATGGTAGTGCTCAGATGGAATTGAATGGCACAGTTATAAAAGTAATTGAACAAGCCAGTATGGCTACAGCTGGGAAAAGTAAATCAAAGGCCCAGATCCTCAGCTTAAGTAATGTGGATTTATAGAAGCTCAGCTATTTACACCAGTGGGGAATCTGCCTCAAAAAACAGGCTGGCAAAGAGATATTGACCAACCTTCCTAAATTTTAATGCTTTCCCACCCAGCAGGAGCAAGCAGCAAAGTGATGAACTGGGTATTAGCAGAAGCTGAAGACTCAGGGGAGGTTCTGAGGCCAAAAATTAGAGAAAAGGGGGAAACACACACACACGCACACACATACACACACACACACACACACACACAAATTCATGGGAAGAGCCAGTGCTAGTGAAAGAGAATCCAAAGAGATTCAAGAGATTCAAAATGCAGCTAGGTTTGCAGAAATGATCCACAGCAGTCAGCAGCCACAGGTGAAGGAGACAGAAGAGGGGAATTGTGCTGTTGCCCAGTAGCTTGAAAAGAAACCAGAGTTCTTACTAGTCTGCATTTTTTTTTTTTTTTTAATGTTTAGATCAAAAGGGCATCAAGTAATGTAATCCACGTGTTTACACAGAGAACAGTATTAGTATGGGGATGCATGGAAGCCACATGGGAATATCTGCTAAATGAGACGATGCTGAAAACAGCCATTCAGCAGTCCTGCAAAACCCATGATACAAAGAGGAGTTGACCACCACAGAATTCAATGAAACTGAGTGAAAGACACTGAGTGAATGCAGCAGCTTGTGAGGGAGAGACAGATTTGCTATACTGGTCTAACCTGTTACTTTTACAATCACTTCCACATCCAGAGCTAGAAGATGGAGAATGATTGGTTCTACAAAGAATGTGTTACAGAAAAATGTCATCAATTAATGTGAAGACAGTGTAGACAAAGCAGAGCATTCAGCTTCCAGGATTTCAGAGAAGTGTGTTTAAAATATGGAAAAATTGTTTAAGTTAATTTTTGGTAAATCATTCTTTTCTTGATCATGCTTTTGACTCAGTGAACAGCACTTTATTTACTACTTCTTATTGTACAAAGTAACATGAAAAGTACTGTGTAATGAGAGACAGACATTTTCCAAAGTGTAATTTGTGGCAGAAAGCTTGTTTAGACCTGTAAAGTACTCTTGAGAGAAGGAGCCAAATAATCTTTCATCTTTGGTGAAGTTACAGATAAGGGATTTTGGGGCTCTGCAGAATCCATGATGATACACAGTGTTTCAAAAATCTTGCCAAGGCACAGGTAAAAGATCTAATGTATGCCAGTATTTAGCATCTTCTATAGCAGAAGCAAAGTCAATTGAGAAGTTGAAGAGTTTAGCTCCTACTGTTTTCCAATTGACCAGCCAATGATGATGCAAACTTCAGAAGATAGCAAGAATATAAACAAGTCAACTGAAATACATTCAAATAGATAACATCAGAGTCAGGAGAATCTGCTAGATACAGTAAAAAAGTGATAGATTTAAATTGGAAATACTGCTGGAAAGCATAATTTCTTTTAAAATAGAAGGAACTTTTAAAGTACAACAGCTGTATATATTCCTTACTTGGAAGGAAGGAAGTCTTTTTCAGAAACAACTAAAGATAACTGAGAATAAAACTTAAGAAAATGGGTCAAAGAATATTTTTATTATTATTTTGCACATACTTTGAAGTATTTTGTTGAATTACACTATCACATATCTGAAAATCTTACTGAAGCACCAGAGACCAGACTTAATTCTTTACTGCAGGTCTGCTAATGCTCTTCAGAATTAAGCTAAATTATTGTGTCTTTGAAGCCTCATATTTTTGACAAATGTCTAAGACTTTTTGATCTTTACCATGTATTTCACACTGGTCCACAAGTGAACTTTGAAAAAATTAGCTTTTGATTTTGTGCCTTGTATTTTGTCAACTGGATTCTTGTGAGCTTTGGTTTAGCAACTTTAAGCCTCTGCTTTACAGAGGCTAATTAAATTAAATCAACTGAGAGAAAAGGCATCCTCTCAGGTCTGCAATAGAACAAGAGCCAGTCCCAGAGGGATGGTGAAGGATAACACAGCAGCATTCAATCTTCTCCACTTTCCCCTTTTTTGTGGAAGCTGTTCTAGGCATTGTCCAGGAGGCCATTAGCTGAACCTAGTGTCTGCCATCAGCTAACACTGGCCATGTGAAAATGAGCCAAAAAGACAAAGAAAGAGAATGGAAGCACCAATATCCTCAGTATTTTGGCACCAAATGGAAATAAAATCTCCTTTAACCTACCTTACAAATTTGCTTGATTAAGGGGATGTGACTTTTTCCCATACACTTGTGACTGGTAAGAAAGTTGCTGCAAGTGGTTTTTCAAATCATGTGTGTGACTGATTGCAGCTCTCAGTCTGTGGGCAGAAACTACTGTGTTATCTACTGATTAATAGAATGGCCTCACTATAGGAAAGTCTAAAAAGCTGGGAAAGTTTAGGGAAATTTCTACTGGTATGAGCCACAAGGTTGCAATCAGTGGTCTTAATTTGAGGTCACAGTAGTTGTCATGTCAGGTACAGGTGGTAGTTTTGAAATCTCACCTTCACAAAACTATTTTTTTATACTGCAATACAAGCCTACTGGTTAGGAAAGTTTGTGTCTGAGACAATATTCACAGTTGAAACTGGGAATTATTTTGCTTTGTTGCATAAATACAGCAGTGACCTCTTCAAATGTGATGCGGTCTTGTGCTAAGTGGCTGAAAACCAGGATTCACTGAGCTCAAAGAAGGAGACAAGTCTGCAGGGAAAAGCAATATGTGTAATTAAACTGGCTAATAACATTGTGGGGTGAGGGGGGAAAATAAAAACAGAAATGCTTTCAAGCAAACAAGCTCTCCTTCAGAAATAAATGTCATGTCTTTCCATTCCTTAAACTCAATGGGAGTTTTACCATTGACTCATTCATCTCTCATTTAAATTGCAAATGGAGAGGATGTATGTTTCCTCCTAAAGGAAGGGAAATTGCGTACCATTAAAGAAATGATGGGGTTGTTCTAAATAAAGCCTGGAGTGCTGGAGCACCTTGACCCAAAGTGGGTGTAGAGTTCAGAGAAGGCAAGTCACAACAGTTTTGTGCACTGGTTTACCCACCTGTTAAACGGGTCTAACAGTCAACCTCAGGAAAATAGAGAGGAATAATTAACGTATCTGATGTTCAGTGAGATTCCAGAGAAGAGAAAGAATACAGTGCAAAGTACTGTTCTGATTTTTGTCAGTTTGGTGATCCATCATCCTGCAGCACTGTGGGGACAGGAACTTCTGTCTGATTCAGCAGGCAAACACATGCAGAAGCCGTTGAGATTTGCCTTTGTTGTGGGCTGTCAAATGTGTTTTTATTTTTATTTAATTATCGGCCTTTATTGGGAGTGAGTTCCGATTCTGAGTGCTTTCATGGGACATCAGATGATGAGGTGGTACCAAGGGAAGTGCTGTAAAGTAGGTCAGGTACCACAAATGCAACCAGACAAGTCACTCAGGGGAAGATCAGCTGTTTCAAATAAGTCAGAGACTACAGCCTGGAAGACAATGATTAAAGCTTAGAAGCCTTTACTGAAGCCACAGCATGATAGGCCTAGATCACTACAGCAGTCAGATAAAGTTGTGCTGTTATCAGGTTCAGCCATCATGCTAAAATCCTGATTCTGCCAACCTTACTCACATTGAAGACTATACTTTACTTGGCAAGGAGACCTATTTCCTGTGTTCACACAATGCAACTGATATCTGAGCCTAGAGTAAATAAAGGCATATGAAATACACTCAGTCAGTACTGTCTATGTTGGATAAAATTTGCTTAGGCATTTGGATTTTTATCCAAATTGAACCCATTCGTCAAATCTTTTGAGGATCTTACTCAGATTTCTTAAAATCTTGTGAACTGCCTTATGTAACAAAATACCTGCTTGTTTGTATACTCAAGATTTATTGAATTTGAGCTGTCTCCCATCAAGCATACAGGGAAAATAAATCTGGAAAACATACTTAGATATACAGCTAGCAACCAAAACAGGGATTTTTAAAAACCACCACATACACACCTGCTCACATCTGCCTGATTTCAGATTCAGATATAATGACTTCCCAATCCTGCTGGTTCAAATTATGAAATCATTGTTCATCTTTACCTACATATTTCTTTCAAAGCAGAAAAGCAATGTTTTATGTCACATTGCTCTGAAAAGGACTTAATTTCCTCAATTTAACTACCTTACTGCTGATCTTACGCTCACTTAAGTTTTTGCCTGAGCTTTAGGACTAGTGTTTCTGTGTGTTTTCTTTACCCTGGAATGGGAAATCAGAGGATAAGCAAAGTGTGGTGGTTTGGGTTTTTTTTGTTGTTGGTTTTTTTTGTTTTTTTTTTTGGTCTTAGAATAGTTTTTTATTGAGATATAAAAATGATCATTATGCTGACTTTTGACAAAATGAATTGTATCAGTAGTGCCCTAGTTTACTACACAATCCTGCAATGCTTTCCCCTCACCATCCTGTGCTGTTACATGTTCCTGGGCAGGCAAGCCTTGCAAGAATGCTGTTACACAGCTCTTGTTTAGTGTTTAGATCTTTAATATTTAGATCTTTAAAGCATTTTGTGTCGAAGCCTAGCAGGCTTTGTGCCAGTTCTCCAACAATGTAGTTGAATCAGTAACTTGGAGCCTGTTCCACGATTGTGGGTCCAGAAGTCTGCTCTGGGTATGGATCTTACAAGTCCTGCAGCCTGCATGCCTCTTTGCCAAACAATGATATAATCAATAAGCTGCCAGCTCTTGGATCAAGGGTGTATCCAAGATATTTTAGGCTTATCCAATTACTGAATAATTATGTTTGCAATAACCAGCTCATGTTCAGCACATTTGGTTATTAGAAGAAAGATGATTGCTGCTGACTCTCACAGTGTCAGTACAGCCAGCAAAACTCCACTTTATTATGTCTCCCCTAAACTTAAAAAAGTTACCTCTGAGCATCTGTTTTCTTTTTTGTGGTGTCACTATGATGACATCCAGCAACCCATTCCTAAACAGCTTATTCACACTGATGTCCTCCAATGGGGTTAGCCTACAAGGAGTAGAGATATTGGCAGGATTCCTCCAATTTTGTCTCTTCTTCCCTCTCACACAACTACAGAGCACTCAGTGATAGTCCCTAAATTCACAACCAACTCTTGAAGCCACCCAGTGATCCAGGAGGATATTGAGCTCTTCTCAAGCATGGATTAGTACCTCTGTGCTCCGGGAGTCCTCTCTCCCTCCAGCAGACAGCAAATCAGTATACATCTACCTGTCAGGTAAGGGCTGTCTTTCATATGGAGACTTCCATTTTTCAAGGCTTTTCACTCTGCAGACCAAGAAATATACTGTAAACACAGTGAGAAGCTAAGTCTGTAAGAATTCTAGTTCTGCCGCAACAGTCCTGCTTCAGGAGTTTCTTTGAATAAAAGAATAACTGCTCAAATAGGATAAAAAGGTTTATATATTTTCATGGTCATTGCTTTGTATATTTTGCACTTCCAAGGAGATCCCAGGCTGCAACAATTATATTGAATGATTTTATCTGAGGTTGGTGGTAGGAGTGATTTTCAGACCACAAAATCTGTATGATTTGTGACTCATTTGAGAAATCCTACCGAAATTTTCTTTAGAAGTCATGTTTAAAATAGTTTGTTCCACCCCGTGCACTTGACAGGTAAGTGTAATTAGGCTGCAAATGGAGCTTCATGAGATGAGTTTTTTAAATGTTTTTTCCTAAGAGTACTTTAATCTTGAAATTTGAAGGGAAAAATCTAGAAAGAATGCTGTATATACTGGACCAACAACTAAGTTAGGCTGCATGATGCAGAGCATCATACATTCAAGAGGAAAGAGTATTGAGAGCCAAAAAGATAACCCTGGAACAGACAGAGAGTTATGTCTGTATCCAAAGGTATGTTCCTCTCTATAGAACATAACAAAAGATCCCATGGAATTAGGGGGTGAAAACTGAGCAAATATATTATAGATGTAAGGTATTCCAGTGGCATATGCCATGGTTCAAAGAGCAGATGCCTATAAGTCAATACACAAAGAGAACCACATACACTCCTTCCTGGAAACAGGTAAGGTACTGGGGTGGTAGCAGCCCAGTATGCAGAATCAAATAAAATGTGAGATAAGAGATTAAAAAGAAATATATATATATATATATATATATGTGTATATAAAAGACAGTCTTAAACAAGTGGTAACATTTTTTTTTTTTTGTTGTTTTGTACTGACAGCTTTAAAAATCACTTAAAATCCACATAAAAGTACAGTATGTGGGATTCAAATAAACACAAATGGCCTACTAATGCACTAGCGTGTGTGTAATTATTTTAAAATCTGGTTGCACAACAATGAACTCTGCTTTTCATCTTAATCTCGTGGAGAAGAAAAGATTTCTGTGGTCTTGGTAAAATGCAATCCACGCCAGGCTTGGACTAGTCCGGCCACCCAGGTTTGCCTTTTCATATATCTGATAGATGTGTTTTGACAAGTTATATTAAGTACAAAGCAGGCCACCAGAGCAGCATGTGGAGTTGATATAGACAGAGGCAGAAAGGCAAATAACAGTATGAACACACTTTTGCAGGCAATATTTGCCATAATTCAGTACCCCCGTACATCTTACTTCCACACTTCATTGAAAAAAAAGAAAAAAAATTCATGCAAGAAACTGGGCAGAAAACTTTTTGAAAGGCAAAATTTTATGCAGGATTTACACTATTTACATCTTTCTTATCTAATTAAGGCTTTTTTTAATTTTATTTTTTTAATTTCTCTTAAATAACGGAATTGTTAGTCTTTTTGTACCTTTCATTTTATACTGGTACAAGTAAGGAGAACGTTGGAACTTCCATTCCCACCCCATTTTTCCCCTTCCATACATACCAGTGTGTGTTTCATTTAGTCACTCCTCTGAAAAATGGTGCAGGGACTTCATAAGGGGGAAAAAAATCTGGCACATGCACACCTGAACTGATTGTCCTTTTCTTTCACAACCATCTTGAGTACATCACTGTCATCCTCCAGAGCGTTCCTAAACAAGTTTTGGCAAAAGCAAAAACAAACACTATTTTACGACATCTTTGGATACACTTCCAAAATGCAAAACTAATTAATCAGTATTCTCCGAGAGACTCAGCTAAATGTGGCTGCCTCTTCGACACTGATCTCTGCTTTGATGTGAATGTAGAAAGCATGTGAGTAAACCCCCTAAAAGAGGTAATGGGTTTCAATTATTTATTTGTTTGGAAGACAGGGAGTAGATGGTTGCAATAAGAACATAGCTAATTCTGTTTAGACCCTCCCAACAGTGAGGATGTTTAACTCTCTGCTTTCCTAAGTTGCTTCTGTGCAGGATGCAGTAGGACGCCTGTCATCGTGCAAAGTTCTGTACAAGGCAGAATATACTTAAAGGACACATATACTGTCAAGCCTCACATAAAGACTAGGATTTTTAATTATTTGTTATCAACACTACAGAGATGCTAGATCAACTTGTAGGCCTTTCCCCTCGCTACATTTAACTGTCATCGGTTTTCAAGTCAAGAGTGCATATTCTAAGTGTTAGCTTGTCATTTGCATCATATTCTCCAGACACAATATAATCATCCTAATAATTGATTGTAGCGAAGGTAGTCACTTGTATCCCACACAATCCTCAGCCATGAACTTTGTCCTCTGAAGTTTATTATGCACAGAGGAACATCTTCATGCTATAATCTATCTTGTCTGCAAATTTACATCAAAGGGCAACAAGCTACATGTTGCTCCTTCAAAACATACCACTTGTATGATGCTGTGAAAGCACCTGCATTTTCTGAAAGCATGTTATTAGTAAATGTGAAATTAAAAAAACCCAAACCAAACCAAAACAAAAAAGAGTGAAAACCTTCCTTGTGGAGACTGTGCATATATAGACAGAGTAAGAACACAAGAATTTTCTTTGGAAAAAAATCTGTTAAATTGTAGTGGAGAGCCTTTTGTGTGGAAAACAAAAAGAATTTCTTGATAGCAGACCTGACTAAGAGAAGCTGCCTGTGGAAGTAAGAGAATGCTTCTGTGATAGATACTTGGAATAAAATGCCTGCTTTTCTTGTTGACTGGACCAATTTAAAATCATTTCACATTCTTAAATCATTTATTAGTTGTACTGTTTTCTTCTCCTACTTCACAGGTATGTCTAGTGCAATATATAGATGGTGAGACTTTGAAGATTTCAGGATGTTTATTTATAAAATTTTAAAATCTGATTTTGCCACACAGATTCATTAATGCTAAATATAGTTCTTCGAAGATGCAAATGAAAAGAGTCAAAAAAGAAGTCACTGAAATATTTATAAAGGTGAGAAGAAAATAAATAAATAAATGTTAAATAGCAGCTAATTGTAACCCCATTCTCATCCTCTCCTGCCATCTTCAATCCCAAAACCAATCTGATATTTCACTTCTGGAAAAAAAAATGGGAATCTTCTGTACATTGATAGATTAAATATATGTACAGAACTCTTACAGAAAAAAAAAAAAAAAAAAAAAAAAAAAAAAAAGAAAGAAAAGATTAGGCATTTATTTCTATATAATAAACGAATAGCTTAAAAATCTGTGAAGATTATAATCCTCTTTTTTATATATTTCATTTTTCACCAGCTTTAAGTCAAAAAAGGATCTGTCATTTTTTCCATAATTATGCAATAAAATAAACATATTTATCCAACCCTTTAAGGAGACACAAACAGAATGTATTAAAAAGTGAATTGTTTAGAACAGTGTGTGTGTGTTTAACACAAAGCCTTCAAAACTAAATAACATACCAAAAAGATTTCTGCCGTGTTTTGGGGCCAAAGTAGCACCATCTCACCCAAGCAGCATGATACAGTGATATCTTACTGAATTAAAATCTTTCAGTAGTGGTGACAGAATGTGACTGGTTTATGTACACCCACTACAAAATAAATGTGTGGAGTGGAAAGTCCTCCAGCTCTGTGTTTCTTTTGCACATGTGTTTGGTATTGGGGCCTTTCTGCTTTTGCTTTTTCCAGTAGTAGAATGATTTGATACAAGAAAGCCTCAGCTTCTGTATCATTACAGTCAACACAGGACCTAAAACAGATAAACCAAGAAGTGAGACTACAAGTAGATGTGCAGTCACTACCATTTTACAGAAAATTATGTCTATCCAATTGCCAAGTGGTTTGCATTCCATGATATCTAGTGGAATTACAACCGTGTGTCACTATCCAAATACCCGTATCACTTGATAGTATGAAAATGTATGAGACAAAAATCCATGTCTTGCAAATGATAAAATGAAGGACTAATAGTTGCTTAACCGTTATGGTCTCTTGTCAGTGAGTCTGTCAGCACCTTTGAGCAGCTTAACATAAAAGTTAGAAAACAGAGTTGACTAGATTGGAAAGATCTCAGAGAGGAGGACAAACTACTCGGAAATTAATCCAGCTCTTTTCTTATCAGAAAAAGGCTTAAATTTTGTGAAAATCTTCAGCCATCACTGGACTGTGGGATGTTGAAAGCTACAGGCAGAATGAAGAAGAACGTATCAGTACCTGCTGCCAACTCAATCTAATTCTGATACCAGGAACACACCATAATGTGGTCAACATACAGGTATGGAAGCTGAGATAGCTGTGGTTGAGCCATGATCATGATCATAACTATCCTATAAAACAGGTGACTTAAAACAGGAAATTTGGTAATTTTCATTTCCATTACATTCTATGTAAGAATTTCCATTCTTACAGAATGGAAAGGAATGCAAAATACTGATATGATCAAAAGGATTCTTTTATTGTGTGTCACATATTACATCCTTAACTGGTTACTCAAAGATCACTTCAGTTTTTGCACGTGAGCAAAGCCTTAACAAGTTTATAAGCTGTATAATTTCTGTCTTCCAAAGCAATCACAAGACACTCTTAACAGAGAAACTATTGCTTTCTCCTGAGGATACTCAGCAGTATCAGTTATTTTTTGAAGTTGTCATTCAAACAAAATGTCATTCAAACAAGACTATTCATAGGTATTTATAATCTGTTTTTACAGTAGTGATGACTAGATTTAGTTTCTCCTTGCAGAAGGAGAAATGCTTCTAATAGCTAGATGTTACACACAGAACAAGAATTTAAAAGAGAAGTGGGAAGTCTAGTGAACTCAATGAGTTGTAACCTTCTTTTTGTTATAGATTTTGTGGTTGAAGGAGAGAATATATCTTCCTATTAATAAATTATATACAAAGAAATGGTATGAAGTAGATTAGCACTTTGCAGATAAAATAACACTGTGCCTATTATGGGCTTGGTTTGCAGTATGAATCTTAAAACACCAAGGTTAGTGTTCTGTCTGAGGCATTCTAAAGTATTTTGCATTATTCTGCTCAGAGTAAAATTTTTGGAAATGTGATCAACATTGTGCAAGATTTTTATTTACTTAGTTCTTACTTGGCTAGATGGAATCTTTAACACTTCCTTAGTCCTTGCTCACTGAAGACATCCGTAAGAGAGAGTCAATTATCTAGGCTCGACAGTAGAACTCAATTCTAAATCTTCTTCCATACACTTAGAATCTCCTCACTTCTTTGGGAATTTCATATAAGAAAGTACATTCCCAAATTCCATTTCAAGGAGCAGTTTCAATTCTTTTTCAGTGAATGTCACTAATTCACTGATCCATTCTTCTCATGCAAACTTAGAAAATTCATGTATCCCCTTATGTCACAATGGTTGAGCTTTGATAATTTGTAAGTAGGTTATAATTTATAACTGATGAAGGATTAAACACAGTTTAACAATATGAAGGAATTTGGGCTGTTTGGTCCAGCTGCTAGCTGAATTTTTTAGCTGAATTGCTTCTACTTGAACTTTGTATGTGGAATACTTAGTAAGCATTAGCACAGAATTCTTTATTCAGGCAGGAAATGTAAATATTTTCTTATTCTTTACAAGATGAAAAGGTCAAGTTTTACTAAATTGCCCATATCACATTTTCCAATATTAGAAATTTATCAAAAGCTCACATTTTTGTTATAAAAGGAGTATTCATTTATCCACAATAAATATATTTAGTAAGTGACTGTCTAGCATAATAATCCTCTTGCTTTTTACTTTTGTCACAGTGTATAGTGTTTCACAGTGTGAACAGCAATAATGATCATGTGTTCATATGAGTAGATTCATTTTGGCAAGTCTTGTTAGTTGACAGGTATGTAATACACTTGCCTTGCGGCTTTGGAACCAGGTTTCAAATACAGCCTTCACTGAAGTGACTAAAAATCATTCAGATCTCATAACTGTATGAAGTGACAAATAATGTGAACTCAGTCAGTATGTGTATGGGACCTGATGTACACTAGCCAGTCAAAAATGTTTCCCTTTACTCAGCTGCACTGCCACCTCTGACCATCAGAAAGAAAACACTTAAGGCAAAGGATTAAGGACACAAATCTATCCTTCTAAATATATTCATATCTTTCCAATAAGACACTTCTGTGCCCAGCAGCTGTTTCCTTGGCTTCTCTACTCTCTGTCCACTAAAGGACTCAAGTCTCTCACACATGTAAGGAACCCACTGTACTAATTGTCAACATTAACTGCCAAAAGCAGCAATTCTATCAAGCTGATGTTGGCTCAGACATGAACTTGTCCTGACTGGGTTACACTTTAACGCTGCTGGACACCTCTCACTGATAATGTTTTCACTGCTAACCAAAGAGTGCCAAATGTTGGCATCTCATTCATGCTTGTCATTGCCATGATATCACACATTATCCTCAAAGAGGAAGAAAGATTTCACCGATAGTCCTTATGATATCACATACAAAGAACATGTCAGTCGGTCATGTGAAGTCATGGCCAGAGGAGGAAAACTGAAATTGTGTGCAACAGTCAATGACCCTGCTTGCTCTAGAAAAACTAATTTTTTAAAAAAAATTTTTTTCCCCATCTGTGCATCAGTTTGCATATTTGCAAACTAAATTACAATTGATTTACAAGTTATTCTATTCTCTTCCTCCTCCCCATCTGCTGGTTCAAGAAACATGGCTGAAAGCATCTCATGAGTTCAGGCACTTCCACTTTCAAGACTTTTCACTTTATCTCCTATCATGTCAGGCTTCTATGTACATTTTGCAGCTCCTCCAAATTAATTTTCTTTTGCTGATGGATGTCAGTTACCCACTGGAAATAAACACAACATCAGATGGGATGTTATTTACCTTCCCTCTTACATTTTAGGAAGTCTCCTCTACATTTAAAATCACAACCCCAGCTATTCCTGACAAGTGTAGAGAAGTTTCTTGATAAACAATGGTATAATTTGTTTATAAAATAAATCACCTAGTTCAATTGAATATTACTAAGATGTTGGAGTTGGTATTTTAGACATTACTGTTAGTGACATGATTACCATGTCCTCTGGATTAATTCTAGATAAACTAAATATTTTTCAGAGAAAGCTACACAGAAGAGGAAAAAAAAGTATTATCAATTAAAAATACAGCCAACTACTATAAAAGCAAACACAATAAATATGAATTATATTAGTGAACCTTACATATGCTCATTCATACCCCTATGAGTAGAAATTTAGCATACTTTTGAATGTATAATGATAATTGAGTAGGTAGATAGAAAATATTAGGTATTCATATGTCTTGGGTAAGCTGCATAGGTATTTGGGTCTACGATTCAACTGTGAAGAGTCTGAATCTTCAATTGGCATTGTTTCTATGGTATACAGAACTTTATTCGTACTATTGGTGGCATCTGCCTTGAAGTGTCTTTATCAGAATTGTTCTGTGTAGCAGCTTGCCCATAAAAGATGCTCTACTTACAAGTTTGAGCTCTACAACTCTACTACATAATTCAAAAACTGCTTTGTAGAGCAATTAATTTGGCTAAATGTCTTGTGAGCTATCTTTAAAAGTTCAACATACGTTCAAATGTTAGAATGAATATACTGCAACTTGTCATGGCATCTGCATTAGTAAACAAGATGTTGGAGAGAGGCCTTTGGTTCTTATGGTGGGTGGAATCTAGGAACAGGAGCAATGAATATGTAACTTAGGGCATTTTCTTTGTTCTTTATCATTTTCAGATTTTACATCTCTGTTATTTTAAATGAATAAGTAGAATAATTGTACAGCTCAGGCGTAGGTTCCCACATGAATGTTTCCCAAAGATTTAATGTCCATTCATTTATTACCAGAAGTCAATTTCAATAACAGTCCATTTAAAAAAAAGACTACCACTTAAATCAAGAATCAATTAGAAACATTAGTAAAAAAAGCCCTGATAACTTCCATTAGACCCTGAATGAGCTTTTTAATCTCCATTAACTACACAGTGGTTAATCATTGTTTTTATCAAGATTATAAAAAACAGGGACTTTAATTTCTCCCAAATAAATTAAAAATTCCTGTTGTTAATAAATTACAAGTAAAATTGACCTTCCAAATGAGGAAGGGAATAAAATTCGTGTGTTCAGTCACTTGTTCATAGACTGAGAGAAACACTTGTGGAAACCAGAGTAAACTAATTGGTAATTAACATAACATCATCTTCTGTGATGAAGACTCAAATCACAAAGGTATTAAAAAAGCCCTGAATCCGGATTGCAGCCTAAGATATGTAGAAAATCACCCTACAGGTTTGTAGGAATAGTTTTATGTTTCATAAAATACAGCTATACCATTGGGAAGTGCATGGTGTTTTCCAGTTCTTCCCTATACTATTCCTTGGAAGTAATGGATCTGGGAACTCATCTGAGTCAACTTAAGCTGGCTATCTTACACTAGTCACTGCTTACAGGCCCCTGAAGTGGAGAGCAGGTTGCTGGATTTTTAAACAGTTTAAGACACCCTCCCAATTCCCCCTTCTTTTGGGTCTGATGTCACCTATACAAATCCTGTTTTCTTTTAAGTGTTCCTATTCATGGTTGGCATTATTTGCATAAAAAATATAAAACTGTGATGGGGGAGCAGACAAAGAATTAAACATTTTTTAACACTTCCTCCATTCATTTTCTGTGTCTGTGATAGAAGATTTGCATCACTCACTGTGACACCGGCGGGCTAAACAGTAGGTAGGTGGGAATGAAAAAACATAGAGGTATTTGTGGTCTTGAGCAGAACAAAGGGTCATGGTGCTGCTCTGTGTTAAGATTCTATGCAGAAAGCACTTCATATTTCATCTTAATGTCCAATCTTTTACAATACTTATGCAAGCCTGTCCTTTAAGGCTTATCCACCGCTAATTAGTGCCTGCAGCAGGTTCACAGTGAAATAACTATTTAGCCCAGACGTGAAAATTTCCACTTTGAAAAGCAGAGGTGGAAAATATGAACCTTCCCTCTGGATCAAATGTTCATATACTCATGAAAACATCAGGCATTTTCTTCTTGCTTGGCTTACAAATATTCTCTCATACACACACAAAAGAACGGGTACATTGTGCAACTGCATTGCAGGGAGCCTGGAGGCAGCAGTGCCATGCATTCAAGGATTACCTAGGGGCTCTTCAAGACAGGCCACTGGAGGCGGAGGTGACACAACGAATTCGGAGAAAGTGGAAGAGTGCTGGCTGAATTGATTCTTATGCATTCTCTGTATTTAGTAATACCCATATATTGGCATTGACATGAGTTTCAGAGGCAGAAGGGTCGAGATGCAGCATGGCATTCATAATGAAGGCTGACAGAAGCGAAATGGGAACAATATTACATGGGACACCATTAAATATTATTATGAGATAAAGTTAAACTTGCTTAAGATGAAAAAATCTCCTATAGAACTGCATTTCAAAGACTAACATTTCATTGCTTGGCACATTCCAGGAATGTCTGAGAACTGAACAAAGACATTGCAGTCTAAGAAGACCAGGCAGCAGAATATTACACTTAAAGTTTTGATGCATGAATGAATTTAATGTGTGCTGAGGGAGGAACAGATAAAACAAGTAGGTTCTGTGCAACCTTCAGTCACTTGCATTCTGCTTCTGAACATCTCTTCTCAGATGCTTCTGATCTGTTCTGCAAAGAACATGGGTATGCATTACTCTGTTCAAGAAGAACCACCTTATTTCCCTGGGGTGCTACCTCTAGACAGAAGAGAGATCTTCACCTAAGAAATGAAATCTCTTAACACCAATAACCTGCGCTATCTAGACACTATTATGATTTTAATTTTTTTTTTCTGCGATCTCACAAAAGAATTCCAGATTTAATCTTTCAGACTTATCAGAGACAGGAACAAAGGGTGGGGTAGTGCTAGATACAGCAAAACAGAGTTTTACTTTCCTGGAGGGAATGGGAAATTATGAAAATCCTTGCAAAGACTCCATATGCTCCGTAGCGTATGCAACATAGCAGTACACTAAAGCTGCCCACAGCCAATGCTTATTCAAGTGCAGTCTACTTGAACTACAGAGTCTTCCTTACCTCCTTCAATCTCTTACTACTGCAAGCTCTGCCACCATCTAATACCTGAAGTCCACTCTACCAACCTCTTTCTTCCCTTCTTCTCAACTCTTTCCCTTCTTTCCTATCCTTGTCATATTCTGTGGTTAAGTTTTCTCAGGTCAGTCTTTCAGCCATCCTTGTTCATATAAGGTTTCAAATATCATCTATAGCACAAGGCAGGCATTCTCAAAACACACTTCAAAGCCTTGGTATGAATGGTCCTTCTTTAAGGTGTGCTGTGCTTTAGAAATAGTAGGGTCCTCTTAACTTAATTCACTTTGATGCAGCTGTTTGTGGTTCAGATTTAGCTACTCTTAAGAAAACAGCCAAGAAGTCCCCTTCAGTAGCCTGAAGGGTGGAAGAAGTGCTGACATATATTACCACTTCTTTTAGATATGCCTTGTTGTTGTTGTTATTTGCCACACCCTGCTATGTTGCACTGTTCTGTTGTGATTGTTTTTCTTGTTCAAGCTGGATGTTATCAAGTTTATTCAACATTCCCTGTTCTAATTGACCTTCTTGTGACTGAAATGCCAATTTAATGAGTTCTGTAGGAAAAAGAGGTTGCCTGGTACCTGAGCAACTCTGCACCAGTAATGTGCTAAGTTCTCTCCTCCTTTTTATCTGCCTTTCACTAGACTATATAGAAGCCAGCTTTATGCCACTTCTTTCAGTAGCAGGGCTACCTATTTAGTCTTCTAGTGAAGGCAACTGAGAGTGTTCAGCTGCTTCCTAACTGTCCATCAATATTCAGGCAAGATGTCATCCTATCTCACAGACAAGTTGCCAAATGATGAAGGACTCTGTTCAGTCTAATTTGGTAGCAATTTTCTGTTCTCCTTTCTTCAAAGGGGTTTAATTCACTCTTAGCTTCTACTCAACTGTAACTATTTGTACCTTTGCAAAAAGCAGTTGGGGGCAAACGGCTACCCAGATGGGATGGTATGAATTCATTTGAAGTTTCTGCTGAGATAAACAAATGTGCTAACAAGGAAGAAAAAGTAAATAGATCCTTACATCTTTCTAGGGAAAAGCCCTGGGTAACTAAAACCAGGAGAGCCTTACAGAGAAAACTATTGGCCCTGAGAAGGGCTGGTATTCAGGTTTTCAGCTCTGTATCCAGAAACCTTTTGGTAGCAATATCTAAAAATGAGGCTGCTCATATAAAATGTCAGGAAGTCAGAGTTATGATGTTGTAGGAAACAAAACTGGGGTCTTTATTGCAAACCTCTGTTCTTGGCACTCTAGTGCCAAGAAAATTATTACTCATAGAGGCCCAATTGAAATGTTTTCTTTTTACACTTGTATTTTATGTTGTACTTTACACAGCTCAGTCTTATATGACTTTCTACAGTTAATTTCAGTTTCACTGTTAGTTAGCTTAACTCTGTTCTTCAATGTACAGTATTTGAACTGACTGCAGTATGAATACAGCTTGGGTGAATTGTCCTTTTGGAGATGCAGACTCCTTACTTTCTGAATAGACAACTGCTTCTAAATTGCATGCCAATCACAGTCTAACAGGAAATTATTCCCAGTTCTCTAATATCTTAATGTTTTTGTGCCACAGGTGATGAAGTGGTGCAGACCAGCTGGCTAGTTTGGGTGATAAAGGTCTTCTACTTTAATTTTTATCTTCAGCAAAAGATGAGATCTTTCATAGATTTTCCACTCCATATATTCCTCTGTCAGAAAAAAAAAAAAAATCTCAAATCCAAGTAAATGATTTTATTTTAATTCTAAAAAAAATATTAAGCAATGTCCTTCTTCACTGCCTCTTCTCTCTCCTTTAGAGTAGAAAAATAAGAAACGAGTATCTAAAGAATGAGACATGATAGAAAAGTCATTCTATTAAAAAATCACTACCTACTTGCACAGGATCATTTTTGATAACTTTTTAAAAAGAAACCATGGTGACCACATATTTTTTACCTATGAAACAAAAGACAATTTTTACCTCCCCTTCCAGCACTGGATTCTGCCAAAGCTGTTTGGCCCACTAACAGCTTCTGCAGTTTACTATGGGTTTTCTCTTTGCTGAGGAGAATTTTATTTCTCATTCATCAATTATATCCTATTTTCCTGCTGAAAAAAAAAAGTCAAATGCATTTTAAAACAAAAACGTCAGACATTCTTGCTTAGCCTGACCTTTGACAAGCAATATGTTTGTTCTGGTTTTTGTGAGACAAAGTTGGAGAGAAGTGGGTACTTGACTAGAGCTTATGTAAATGTCTGGTGAAGTCAAACAGCAATGTTCTATCACGCTTGCACTTATCCAAACCTCTTATGCTCTGCAAAATAAAAATATATATAGGGAAAACCAATCTTAATATACAAAAGGAAGAATTCACTTTATGTGCTCAAGATACATCAAAATGATGAGAAAGACATCTCCAGGCACCTTCCTCACCCTTCATACCTGCTCTTCTAAAGCAGCCTTTACTGAATCCATGGTCTCTACGTAGCTGCCAAATGCTTTGAATGGCAGAAGTACAATTTCTTATAAAGTTATAATCAGGCTAGATCTCACTAATCTGGGTTATGGCTCAACTGTGAAGGCTCTTTTGAGTAAAATTATTTCTTTATTAATGAGATTCAGCCCAATCTCACTGATAAAAATTACTTTAAAAGATGTCCCTTTGCTGCTATTCAAATGAATGGGAGAAAACGGTGGGTGTTTTAAGAGCTGTCTTCCTGTCATATCAGGATGGATCTCATTAGTGAAGGGAATGATTTTACCAGGAAAAAGCTTCTACAATGAGAAAACATAACCTACCATAGATGAGCAAAATCCAAGTCAATTAGTGTAAAAAAAAACCCTTAAAAATCATCTTACTGCACTCATTCATTTTAATAACAGGAGAAAGGACTTTTCCCTCTCAAAATTTTTTTTTCTTTTTTTTAGATTGAACTGGACTGGATCTCATTAGTATAAGAATTATTTTACTTAAAAGAGCTTCCAGTATTAATCTACTGTTCAACCTAGATTAATCAAATCAAGTATGATTGGAGGGAGGGGTGGAAACAATAACTCAAAAGTGTTAGATCTGTTTCTAAAGCATTATATTTGATTTAAGAAATGGACATGAAGGGATTACAAACCACAGATACTTTAAAATAGCTGGAACATATTTGCCCAGGTAAAATAAAGCCGTGCTTGGAACCTCAGCAAGATGCAGAGAGCTGCATGTATTTGAGAAAAAGGCAATTCAAACAGTTTACATCCACTGAGTGACAACCCCTGCCCTGATTCTTCAGTACTCCTTGTAACTGGCCCTTATTCTTTTCCTTGGGTGATTAACAGGGAGGGCTACAAGAGCCACAGACTCTTTAGCCATTCTTATTTCCTATTACTGTCAAAAGAAAGACAATTTCAACTGGGTCCTGAACCAGAGTCAATGTGGGAGTGTGTTTTTTTTCTCTTTCACTGCCACACTTTATTGGGTTATGAGACTCCCAACAGCTAAAATCTTGTATTCAGATCTCTCAGTTAGTATTGCTTTGAATGAAAAAGACAGCATTGGTAAGGAAGGGTCATATAGTGAAGGAGTGGGCATAATGATCATCATCTGTAAAGCTCTCCCAGAAAAGTGGAGAGGCTGGGATACTGCTGTAGATGCATAGTGCAGAGACCTAGTCAGACAGGAGCCAGACCCTGGAGATAACCTCCCACCCTGCTCACAGAATTACCAAACCTGGTAACGTATTTGAGCAGAAACTAAGCACAAGAGTCTGTGTCTTTCATGGACTGTGATTGTTATTGCAGTATTAAAAGGACTACAAATATGACTGCAAAATCACAACTATAGACTTGTTCAGTGTCTGGGGTTTATTTACTGCATTTTTTTTTCTAATATTTGATGCCTTTATTGCTCTTCCCTAGCACTCTTCCATCAAGCAATATAGCTAGCTGTAGATACTTATCCAAGCTGCAAACACAAACCTAGACAGGAATCAGATTTTGATTCAAATAGCCCTAAATTAATTTGAATTCTAAGACTGCACACACCTGTGCCTACGAATCTGGGCCCAGAACTTTTGCAGTGATTTCTCATTGATTTGGTGCAGCAGCAGCTGCAAACAGAGATCTGGAAAGCTCAGTATGTGAGTTCACCAGAAACCATTCTTGGTAAAGAAAGTGGTTTAGGATTCATTTTCCCATTAATATCACATAGCAACTATTAATGTAATAAGCATTCATGTTATTTTCAGCATATTCTGTTCAGCAGATTAGTGAATGTGGAATTTAGTACTAGCTAATTTCAAGGAAAGAAAGTGAAAAAATATTTTTTTATGATGCATGTTTTAATTTTTACCATTCAATTATGCTTCCATATTCTTTGACATATCCACAGGTTTGAACTTCAGGACACTTTAACATGTACACACTGCCCATAGATTTACAAACCCAAATTACCTTTGTAACATTTTACAGTAGTTAAGGTTGAATTTATTATATCTCTTTCACGTGCAAGCAAACACAGACACACCTGCTGACACATACATGAAAAACCCTGGTGTGTCCTTTTTCTTTTGCTAAAACTCTTTAGGGGTGGGGTGGCCTTTTATAACTCACTTTTGATTTATTTTGCACATTAAAACAAACCTGCCCATGTCAAAAAAGTGCATTCCGGGGACTTATCTTTCCAGATGAGAAAGCTGCTCTGAGGACTGATTGCAGTTATTTGAAATAAAAACACTGTAGGTGTATCCCACATTAAATGTTCAGCTTGAAGCCAGCAGTTAAGTATGTCACATTATTACATGCATAATATGATGAGCTGAACTGACAGAATGCCAGCTTTCCACCAAAAATTAAAGCAACAAAAGCTAATTTCTTCCAAGGACAGCAACTATTACTTTGCACAGTGGATTTGGGAGGTGAAAGTATGTGGAACACTGGCAAATCAATGAAAATACATGGATACCCATCTGGCTGGGGACTGGGGATGCTTCTCTGATGTTTGTAAGTGCTACCAGAGCAAGAAGACTGTCTGAAACACCTCATCATGGCTAAGGAAATAGCCAAGTGGTAAACAGTGCATCAAATCTAAAAGTGCAAGAATGAAAAAGCCTGTTATGAAAAAGCTTCTCTCACTGAAATCAAATTTAATGCATGCTTGATATTAACTAAAGAACAACCAGCTACGCTTGAACATAGAATCATAGAATTGTTTTGGCTGGAAAAGAATATCAGTTCAAACAGTAATTGGATGATGATAATTTTGGGGATCTTGGTATCCATTCTGTCCATGAAAGATTTTGGATTCTTTTCACATTTAATTGTAAGATCTCGCAAGGTTTATCAAGATTAAAAAACATGTGCTTTAATTAGGTTTGTATTCTATTTATGTTGAAACTTCCCTCTGGTCATGCCTAACAGATGTTCTATGTACAGTCTCTACCAAATACTGAAGAACAAATTGACAGAATGTAAATTTATGTTTAAAAGATGTTACTTTGGAAAATTTACATTTACAAGTCTAAATTTGCATTTTATTCTATTTCCCCAAGTATCAGTTTATTTTAAAAGTAGTTTTCAGGAGATCAAGTGGAAGCAAGATTTTCCATAATCTTTAACTTTTAGAATGTTTTAAACATGTTTGCTAGAGTGTATTTTCTATGATTTTGATGTCTTACATCCTAGTTTTAGTTATCATAGAACTACAGATGAGTATTAGGTTTTTTTCTCCTGAAATAGCAATAGGTCATTGTAAACAAGATATCTCACAGAGGAAATACATCTTTACTAAAAGCTGGAAGCAACTCTATCTTATCAAAAAAGATTAGTCACCTACCAGAGGTCTTGCTATATCACATTCTCAACTGTTAATTGGCGTTAATGGAAAAAAATATCAGCCTGATCTTGCTCTAGTACATAGTAGCTGTAGAGATGTTAGAGTCCTGCAGGATTGTGTTTTGACATAATCCTGTGGCTACTAGAGGTACTATGTTCAGGAAGAGAACTCCTTAGAGAATGTTTCAGAGCCATTGAAATCTGAGTAAATGGGGTTAGCAAAATGTTTTCTATATTCCTTAGAATCTTCTGACACACTTTAGCTTCTTATGTGGTGTTCCATATTGTCAATGTATATCCATCACTTGTGCAAGTAATTAAGCAGCTATTGTTATAAAATAATGTATTATATGATGGGGTTTGGCACTTCATAGGTCAAATACAAATGAGAAAACACTCCTGCATTTTTCTCATTAGTGTTTTATTTTACTTACAGTAAACCTAACAGATGCCATTATGTCTTGCATTTTTAAAAAAACTAAAACACACTGTAACCAAAATTCAATCAGAAGCTCAAGCAGATTGCCTACATGCTACTTTATTGCTCTCAGGAAAGTGCCCTTCCATATGCCAAACTGCTTTGCTCTATGCTGTGGCCCTCTGAGTTGCCAGGATCCCATTTTCAACTCATACAGCCCTGGTTTAAAGCCCTGAAAAACTGATGTGTCTGGTTTCTGGCAAACCAGAAGGAAAAAAAAGTTCCAACCTCAAGCATTTCCTTGGAAAATGCTGTGCCAAAGATCAGCCTCTGACAGCAGCAGCATTGCAGCTTTCATTTTTTTTTTTCCCCTGGCAGAGAAAGGTTGTCATGTAGCAGAATTCCACACTATTCAGAAAGTTATGGCATACAGTGCTCACTCTGGCTGTATTTATAATGCTGTTAGCTCACTTGAAGATGTTGCCCAAGTGGAGGTGACCCAGCTTGGAGCATTATGTATACACCTACTGCCTCAAGTGAGGCTCTTCTCTCCCTCTCTCATGAGCGCCCAGCTGGAGCACTGTTCTGGAGCCCCCAATACAGGAAGGACATGGAGCCATGTTGGAGCAAATCCAGAGGAGGTCCACAGAGATGAGCTAAGGGCTGCAGCACCTGTCCTATAAAGTCAGTCTGAGATAGTTGGGGTTGTTCAGCCTGGAGAAGAGAAGGCTCCAGGAAGCCTTTATAGAAGCATTCCTGTACCTCACTCAGGGGGGGCCTATAGAAAAGCTGAAGAGGGATTTTTTGCAAGGGCATGGAGTGATAGAAAAAAAAGCTAATGGCTTTAATCTGACAGGGGGTAGATTTAGATTACCTATTAGGAAGAAATTCTTTTTATGCAGGGGTGGTGAGACACTGAAACAGGTTGCCCAGGGAAGTTGTCACTGCACCGCCCCTGGAAGTGTTCAAGGCCAGGTTGGATGTGGACATCCATCACAACAACTTCGTCTAGTGGGAGGTGATCCTTCCCACATCAGGAAGGTTGTAACTAAGGTCCCTTCAAACACAAACCATTCTATGATTCAACCAAGCCACCCTAGAGGGGAAACAGTGAATAGTGGCACACTGGTGAGGTGGTTTCTAGCACAACACCACTTTTCAGTCCTGTCAGCATTCCTCTAACACTCCTTCTTGTGACACTGCTGTCTCCTAATCTTTCTCTTTTTCTGCTCAGGGAACAGTCACAAAAAGCTACAGTATCCATGAAGGATTCTCTGGAAAGCACTCCACACCTAGGACAGGAGCTGCTTTCCTTCTTGAATGGCAAGAGTTGTTAAGAACACTTCAGTAGTCCAGCAATGCTAGACAGGGTGTGTCAGCATAGCTTGTCCAGAATACCCTTGACAGTAACATGGACACTGGTGCAAGATCAGGACTGCTTAGCATTCTTCTCCATCCTGTTGTACACCAAGAGAATACTCCAATGAGGAAAAGAGCTTGACTGCTTCATAAGTTGGTATCACAGCTGTTACCAGAGGAGCAAAATTGTTACCAGAAATGGGCAAAGCTATATTATCCTCATTGGCTCATACTTTGATTTGTGGCTTCACAGATAATTTGCTACACTCTGAACCAGTTTGCAGCTTTTGCAAGTTCTACAGCTTTGTGCACACCTCTCTGCAGAAGGCTCATTTTTAATGTAATCAGGGCAAGGGTAACTGCAGTGACGTTGACACATAACAGAAATGCCTGCACATATTCTAAATACAAGAGGAAAAAATAACTTGATGGGAACTACTATACAAACCAACAATAGCTGTCCATGCTCAAGAAAGGCTTGTATTAGCCTACATCAGTATTCTTCTATCAGAAATATTTCTTCTTGTATTATCCCTGTTTCATGTTAAAATATAAATTATTCCTTGTCTTGATGCATCAAGCTCAGTTTGAGATTTCTGCCTGAACTGTTCTAGCTGTCTTCATGAACTTTAGCAGGTGTTCTGTAAACCATGCTGACCTGTAGGGCTAAAGATGAGGAAGAGCCTACCATTTATGTCTTTACATAAATAATATGGGACATGCACTTTAACTCCTTCCTCCTACTCCTAGTCAGTTGCAATATCTGAAACTTTCATTAATATGGAAGATAGAATGCAGAACTGAGTACTGAAAAATTATACTCTCACAGAGAAAAGAAAAAATTGGTAGAGATGAGGGAAAAAAAACCCAGGGCTCAAAGTGTGGCTGTGTCTGGTCTTGAACATTGTGATAAAAGGACAACTTTTTCACTCTTTAGGATTCAAGTATTCTGCACATGTAATAATTCAAATGATGTAGCTGACCAGGCAATTACTGCCTTCACTGATGCAACATAAATCTGAATTTCTGTCCTGAAAGGGACTGCTGTGAGTTTGCACTGGGAAAACTAGCAACAGAGTCTTAGCCACTGCCATAAGAATCAAAACAGAACATTATTAAAATGTCAGAGTTCATTTCTGGTCTTAATAGCTATGTACAACACCCCTGCTCCTTCACAAAAAGGAGCTGGAAGATCACTGTCATTTCTGGTCTTGAAGACATGTGTCACTCATTTCCAGCTTCTTCTGATATTTGACAGAATGGACCTGCCTGGAGCACAGCAAGAATAAAGGATGACACAGCTCACTGAACAAAATTTCATTAACAATTTTCCTCCTACTCAAATAACAGCTCACCCCTGACCCTGAAATGTGGAGTTTGCTCAGAAGAGGCACTTGTGAGGGCTTCAGTTAATGCAATCCAGTCTTTGACAAAGTCAGGTCTCTGTCTTGGAGGAATGCTTGAATTGATAACAATCTGTGATAAAATGCTGCATAATCTGTCGGAGAGAAATGGCCCACTTCAGCAGAGGAGGTCACCTTTTTCATTGTCTAGTCTGATCTGAGTTTATTGCACCAAGCAAAACTAAAAACATGGATTCTCAGTGAAAACCTCTGCATGTCTATCAGCTATATTTATGTGTTCATTCTCATGTGGTAATTAACAGTTTACTCATAACTTGTGGATTAAGTGCTATATTTAGTCTCAATATAACAGGGATTTTCATTACCAGTTTAATTACTAGCTTGTCGAGGACAACTACTACTGTGCTGTAGTAAAACACTAATACTTTTCTTTTTACTGAAATGTGACCTCTTCAAATGCTACAGCTGGGACCTGGATTAGCATGTGATGTAGATGCTGTCTCATGACAAGCAAAGTTGCTCAGGTCAAGTGGGTTTTAGATTAATCAAAATGTTTTCTATTTTAAGAGCAACTATATCGTCCTGTATATATAGGCCAATGCATTATGTATTATCACAGCATATTTTAAAATTAGGTTTAACACTTGTACTACAAACATAATATGAAGTTTCAATTGGATGCAATCATGCTTATTGCCACAAACCATAAAATTTATTTTGAAACAAATCTCCCTTAACACTACCATATTTGGGGGAATTTTGAATTTGAATTTGGTAGATTAAACCAGTCTCTAATATTAAATATCACTAGTTGCAACAGTAATATCTTCTATTCCACCTTTCCAGGCAAAAATTAAGATGATCTTAAAATAATTATGGGGACAAATAATAAATGGGACAAACAGCAGAGACACTGCTCTTCTGTGAAGTAAAGTTTGTCCAGAAAAGAGAGTTAGGTCACAATAGTTTTAGATTTTCCACTCTGGCCTGTAAAAATTACACATTTTCTGTGTTACTCTAACCTGTTCTTAAGAAACACTTTGGATAGGAAGGGATGATATCAACCATTTGTGGAGACAAAAAGCTTAATGTGACTTTATTATTTGGTTTAAATTTAAAATACAGTCTAAAGACAGTTGTGGTGTGGGAGTGTGGTCATTTTAAGTAAGCAGTGTCTTATGTTCTCATTTGTAATGTTCCTAGTAACTGAGAGGAGAGAGCTGTGACTGATAAATAATCGATATCTGCCAGCCCATCTAAATAAAGCAGAATACTATGATGAAAGTTCTCAGAAATCAAAGGAGATTTTGAGACAAATCCCCAACAATTAGATATTTCCTTTGTGGACAGATCTTTTTAAAAAATACATCATCCCCTTTCTAAGCAATATTTGCAGCTAGTAAAAAGAGCTCCAGCAGCAAGCAACTGAAAGAATTTGTCTGATATTTATTTTTTCTCATTACTATTATTCCTGAATATTAGAGAGTAGGGTTAATAATTTAATTTTAAATTTATATGGTTCCAGTTAATAATATACTAGTGCAGACAGCTGCATCAGAGTCTTAAAGTATAAGAAAAGGCTGTATGGAGGAGACTTGCTCACGTAGGCAACTTGTCTCCCAAATTCAGTTCTTATAGTTCAAATTCAGATTAATTTACAATGCCTTTGCAATTCACACTCTCTGAGCTTCTCCTGCATAAATGGCATCAGCCCTGCTTATTCCTCTGGTAGCTTCATACTGGTACCTACTATGACCTCCCCAGAAAAGTGACAATAGTGCATCTTCACATTTTAACACCTTAACACACATCACAAGGCTTGCACTTTGAATTTAAACATAAATTTATAAGTGCAAAAGCTGACAGGTGAGGAGTTTACATCTCTCTTACCCCAGTAAATAAAGTTTAGGAGAGCTTTGAACTCTACAGAAAAAGACAAAGAATGTAAAAGAACATTTCACATTATAGGAAACAGATCTCTGTAAGGTTCCAAAAATTATGTCCATATAGGAACATCAGGTCTCTCCCTGAAATGATCTTTTATAGAGAATATATAGTTTCTTTCCATTTTCAGCTACAGTGGCTACAGTGTCAAAAAAAGGTAAAATATTTTCAAATAAATTTATTTCAGTATTTAAAGACAGAAAGGGAGCATTTAGAGTTTCTTTAAGTTAGCCTACAAAGTTAAATCTGCAGCTCTGAATGCAAACAAAATTCTTGACAATTTACAAGATAACTGCAATTGTGTTCCTCTGGCTGCTGGCCACTTATCCTTTGTTTATGATGAGAAAACTCATGACCAGCTTCTCAGAGTCTGCCTAGAGCTTCAATCATAGATTCAGTGTTCCATTACAGCCTATAACTTTGATACCCATAAGCATTTAGAGAGGTCGTTAAGCTGTAGAACTGGCTGGTAATTGCATTAGCCAGCAAATGGAAGATCTTTGGAAGACTGACTGAGAAAATGCACTGACAAAGAACTTGAATCCAGAACTCTCCTATAGGACTCTATACCTCCCATATAGTCCTCTGTGTTTTTCCTCCTATTTATTGTCCCTTTTTAAGCTTATTGTTTACCTGTGAAGAAAACTCAGTCAGAACCATGAAATACAAGTAATCATCAATGTTTGCCAATAACCAAAGGGTAGTAAATAAGGTATTAATCACTGAACATCAGCTACTAAATGTCTAGAGAGTAGCCAGTCTCGTTGGAAATATGTATTCCTTTTTTCCTTGCTGTCATTTATGTCAGTCTTGAATAGATTCTGTTTCACTATGCAGTGGATTACACCCAGAGCTTATGGATATGAATATAGGTTGCTTGCTTTGCTCTCTCTGATCATGCTCCAGTGGTATTAACACTTGGGGTCAATCTGGATTATCCCATGTTTAAAAGATGGCAATTAAACACTTCAGTTCTTAATTTCTGAGAATTTCTTCTTGCTTAAAAGAAGAGCTAAAGCAATTTCTTGCACAGACTTACTCTGCCAATTTCTTACGCTGGTGGTCTGAGTAGTGGTAAGGGGAAAAAATAAGATTATTCACAAGTATTCTCACTTCGGTGGTATAACTGATTTGAACAAGTTACAAGGAGCTTAAAGGTCAAATGCTTTGCTCTTCAGAGACATTTTCTCCTACTGTGACTCAGTAGTCAAAATTAGCTAAATGAATCCTTAAAGCAAAGCCTGGATTTCAAATTTTACTAGCTGTATGCTCAGGACCATCTGGTTTGTTCTTGCAGGAGACAAGAGTGGCTACATACAAGACTCTCTGGGATAACAATAAATGAGAAGAAGCTTGGAACCCACTTCCAAGATGGCAGAAAATCACAAGGAAGATTTTCAGTTTCACTTGGCAGCACTTTTAAGTACCTAGATGGGCCCTACAGGAAAGCTCAAGAGGGACTTTTTACAAGGTATGTAACAATAGGATGAGGTGACAGGTCTCAAACTGAAACAGGGTAGATTTAGATTAGATTTTAGGAAGAAATACTTTAATGTGGGGGTGGTGAGACAGTGGAACAGGTTGCCCAGGGAAGTTGTGGATACCCCATCCCTGGAAATGCTCAAGGCCAGGCTGGATGGGGCTTTGAGCAACATGGTCTAGTGGGAGGTGTCCCTTCCCATTCAGGGGTGTTGGAACTAGATGATCTTTAAGATCCCTTTCAACCCAAGTCATTCAATGATTTTAAGAGCAGAGGCTATCTTTAGCATACCAAATACATTAGTTGAAAAGATGAGATAGTTCTATAGGTGAAGGCAATTTTCCTGTAAAATATATGTCTCTGATGTCATGAAGTAGCTGGTGTGAAAACTTGCTCAGTATGTAGTAGCTCAGATATTTTAGCTCACTTTTTATTTTTATCCTCAGTATGTTAACTAGGAAGTGTCAGAACTACATAAAATGAAGACACTTTGAGAAAGGAAAAATATTTCATGAAAGTTCAGAAATTCTTATGAGAAAAACTTTATTTAAAATATTGTTAAATTCACTTTCTAAAAGAATATTTTAGAAACCTAACAGGACTAATCAAGACTGAATAGGCTGATTCAAGGGTCCTGACAATGTGAGCAAAGGGCAAATGAAATCAAGATGTTTGCTTAGATTCACCATGTGTGATCATTTCTAGGGCTAGACTATGAATTCTAAGCTAGATTTTACTTTTCTATAATCTTTTTTAAAGGCGGAGAATTTTATCTATAGAAAGGATTTTGTGATATAACTGTGTGGTATGGAATATATATTTTCCCTATATTAAGACCAGTATAAATCAATTATTCTAGTTTTTAAGATTACATTTTTCTTTTCTCTTGTGGTAAAAAGTGTAGTTGCATTACCAGATAGCAGCTACATGTGAGTACCAATGCTAAATCGATTTATTAAAAATTTATTAGTCATATTCTCTGACAGTATGCAAGGAATGTGAACTACCTAAGGTTAAAAATAGCCCACATAGTCAGGATTCCAGAAGGCCAGAGTGCCTACAAGTACCCTTAGACATGAAGGTTAATCAGTGTATATACTGTCTCTTCTGCATCTAAGAAGCCCTGAGATTAAAATTAGAATTTTTATGCCAGGTCCCCATCTTGCTGCTATTCAGAGCTTCAATCTGCATATACTGGAGATGCAAAAGGCCTTTTGAATGTAAATAAATGAAAAAATTAGAGGGATTTTCAAAGATTGCAGAGCTTCCCTTTAGGACTGGTCCAGGAGCCCTGTTCTGTCAAAGTACAAATTGCCCCCATATGGTGGTGTCCATTCTCTCAGCTATAATTTATTCATTATGCAGAGTGCTGAATACCAAATGGTAAAAGCACAACAGCAGAACAATGAAACCAGCTTAGGAAGCTAATAAGTGTCCAATCAATGAGAACCTAATGAACTATATCATGTAATACTTTATAAGGTATTCAAATTAAAAAGGGGGAAAAATCAACAATGATGCAATATCAATTTATTTATTCCAAGTCTAATAAAATGAATAAGCATCATGCTCCATAAATACAGCCATAATTGACATATGGGCAGGGGGGGTGAGTGGAAGGTAATGCCAAAATTCCTTTAAGAACATAACTACTTACTAACCACCTCTCCTGTTAATATAATAAGGGTAGCTGAAATTTTTATCAAGAACTTATAGATGTATTTTGTCAAATGCAGCATCTTTACCTCTCAAGGTGAATGCAAAAACTTATTTTTTATATACACACAACCTCTCCCTCTCTATCCCAAGAGATTTATTTTTTGTGTATGATTCCCAACTATGTCAAAAAACTCCTGTATCCAACTCTGTAGAAATAATAGTAATTAGTAAATCATGTACAAGATAATCTCAGGAAGGTGTTCAGTACTTCCTAACTAGCCAATACTCAGGACTTCTTTTGGATAGAGCTGGACATTTTCTGGATAGAGTTGTTTTAAATTAAATGCCAGCAAGGAAGTTATTAACTCCTTCCCTAAAATGAAGAGGTGATGGCAGAGATCCAGGTATCCTGTCTGACAGAGCACTCTGTTGGCTTTCCTGTCTGCTGGGCTTCACATGAAGAATCTCAGTTTCTCAGTCTACTTTCACTGAGGCACTCACCTTTAAATGAGAATTTTCAATTAATGTGACTCTGAATAACTGTTCATTCATTTTTCAGAAAGTCTTGTTGTGGATAGTTGAGGCTTCTTGTGGCAGCAACTTGGGAATTTGGGGGGTTTTGTTTTGATTGTATTTTTGTTAGGTTTTTGTTGGGATTTTTTTGTTTGTTTTTCTTTTGGGGTTTTGTTTTAGTTTTTATTTGGTTTTGTTGACGGTTTGGGTTTTTGTGGGTTTTTTGTTTACTTTTTATTTTGGTTTGGGTTTTTGTTTTGTTTTGGTGTGTGTTTTGTGTTTTTTTTTTATAGGGGTTTTTTTGTTTTTTTAAGTCCCCTTAATCCATTTTATATTGGCTTCTATTACTTTCCCTGACAGAAAAGGTGCCAACAAGATGGTTCATTCTTGTCTCAGCCAGCTACACATATTAGCAATTCTCACAGCAGTTGCCAAGTATAGCTGTATGTCCTCTTCTTCGAGTGTGGCTGTAGTTTTCTTTTTCCACAACAGCTGACATTTCATGTCCTTTGTGTTTCCTGCTGCTCCTAATTTTAATAGTTGTGCATTTCTTAGAGCTGTTTTAACCTTCATAAGAACAAAACCAATAGCAAAGGAACCTTATGAAGTAGTGGAAGTTGCAATGTGTCTATGTCATTTCCTTCAGGACCACACTGTGTATACACTGGAGTAGATGACTTTTCAGAACTAGGAGAATGACTATATGATGTAGGACCAATTTCACTTTTCCATAAGTGAAAGGTGGCAAAAAAGTGTGCATTTGACTAGGTAGCTGTTACAATAGATGAATCCTAGGGAGTGTGCCCAGCATTTTAGGAACACTGGACACAGGTGGAATGTTCAAATTACTGAAAAGACTGGCTAAAGAGCTCACATAAAAAAAAGAGATTTCAACCAATCTGAGGAAAAGTCTTGACAAATCAAGTCAAGCCTTTCCTATTCTGTCTCATATTCATATATCAGTAAAGGCAAAATTATAAAAATACATCAAAATCTGCTTTGGAGACTGGCTGTAGGAAATAAGTTATTACTCTTTGGATTTTTTTAAGGTTTTTTAAAGTTCCATGTTATTTCTTGGCTCACAGATCTTTCTTTTTCTTTCTCACACTTCACGCTTTTGGCATGACAACCAATACATTACAAGATTACATTAACAAAAGTCACTCAGCAATGCAGATGCAGTAAGACAAAAATGAAAATGAAACCAATGAAAATCAGAAGAAAAATACATAACAGAACTATTTGTTTCCCAAGTTATCATCATGCAGGCCAGATGCGGATAAACAGTGTGCAGATACTGTGGGCAATACAGAAAAGCCCTTCTAAGAACAATTGAAGAAACCTCCTGCATTCAGAACTTGAGCTGTCAGTGAGAATTAAAGTCCGTCAGATCTTACCCATCACCTGATGTTCCACTACCAAGTTTATCCAGAGGGTTTGCTCATGAGGTTAAGGGGGAAGGTAAAGCACAAAAATTGTAGTGAATCAAACATCAAACTAAGTTGTTTTTAACTGCCCTTCAGGGTTTGTGGTAGAATCTCAGTTCCTTTTTAATAAACGGGAGTTTTACCCATAATAGGAAAAGCAGAATAAATACTTCTAAATGTCTGATTTGGCTCTTTTTTAATTATTATCATTTTATTCTTTTTTTTTCTAATTGATTTAAAGCTAGCCACAGCACATAATGTTAAAGATAAAAAATCTCTGCAGGGTGCAATAAGACTGATACTGAAATAGTGTCCCCCTACTGTAGGAGGAATCTGCAATCAGGACTTCCAAGCACATGCAAAAATAACTCTTGGATCCATCTTCTTGCCTTCCAGTAGACTTGGCAAGGAAGACAAGCCATATGTGAAGCCAGCCATATATCAGTTATGTGGTCTTAGATATTTGCAATAAAACAAAGGACTTTGCTGTCAACCCTCCTGATTTCTTGAAGCCTTTACAGCTCACAGCAATGTCCCTTTATCAAAAGCCACAAATTTATCCTTAGACATGTGCATTTCTTAAGGAAAATATTCTCTGAAATAGCTATTTATGATTAAATCCATCAGGGATAGAGGAAGACATGAAAGGACCTAATGCAGTCAGTTACTGCATTACATACAGCCATGCTGAATGCATCTATATATAACAAGTGTGTGTAAAAGAAATGAAAAAGAAAAGAAGCAAAATTCAGGGACTGGGGCAGGCAGGTGGGGGCAGAGGAATTAAATACACATACATGAGACAATAAGATCAAGAAGAAAATCTTTGTGACAGTGATGTGGATGCCCTGCTAAATTAAGTGGAACTAAAACATCACCCCAGAATTCCTCCTGGCCATTTATTTAAATATTATTAGCTGGCAGTTTCATATAGGAATCATGTTAAGTGTTGGTTCAAAGAAAGAATTTTATAAAAGGAATTTTCTCAGCTAATTCTGGGTGGACAGCCTGCACATAAGGAGCCACAAGGAAGGCTGGGGAATAGTTCGGAGTGATCAATGAGATGAGGGCAGGAGCTAATGAATAACTGACACCCCAGATTCACAAAATTGTGTGGATGTGGACATGCATATGATTGCTCACATATGGGAAGTTTAACGTACACTCAAGCTCAGGATAAGAACACCAATAGTTTTATTTGATGTAGTGGTAAAAGGAGTCAGGGAAGGGATTAAAAAAGTGAAGTAATGTGATTATGACAGTGTTTTTCTGCACTTACCTTACAAAAAGGTTTAAGAGAATGGATTTGTTGGAAAAATTGACAGAGTTTATTACATGACAGCATTAACAGCTCTGGCAAAGAGTTTGTGTGAATTTAAAGACTGATTTTTTTAATCAAGTATTTAATCAAGTATTAACTATTATATTATAAACAACAGGAAACCCTCAGTGGACAGATTTGCATTTCTTCACTTTGAAATACTTTTTCATAGTGTTTCTTGAAGCAGACATGGAATTTTTGAGCTTTCTAAGGTCCTATTCAGTGAGACTGCTGATCTAAATTTATGCGAAATTTATTAGAATTGGGAATTGGTGATTTACAATCACGTATGTATATAGAGACCTTTCCATGTCAACCAGGTCAACTTTTTTCATTAAAAAAAAAAAAAAAAATTGTTCCCACCACTTTTTTTATATCCCTCTGTATGAAACCTTCACAAATAATATTTTTAATTAGTTTATAGATTCAGATACCAGTGAAATACTTTTTATAGAATTAAGATCTCTGACTAATGTCCTGCTCAATATCATGCCACTTCTGTGGACTCAGTACATGAACCGTAGAGGCTCTTAATCAGGTATCCTGCTATAGCTAACTTTATAATTCATAACTCTAGACAGGCCAATAAATTCTACTTTACAAATATTTGAAGCTATGACAAGAAAAGAAATACTTTAAAATAATCCTTTACTCAGAAGTTGCACTTGCAGTTCTTTTCAGTTACTTTTCATTATTTCACCACAGGGGAGCAGTTTGAATGAATTATTGTTCTAAACATTATATTAAAAATGAGCCCTGGAACACCACCCCTACCCCAATAGATATCATTTAACATTCATTGTTGTGGAAATATGTAAAAGACAATTCAAGAGGGTTTTATTTTTTTTCGTCTCACAAAGGTATGAAAATTTTAGCAAATGCTCAGATCTGCAGAACTCAAAATATTATGGGTAAGATCCAAGCAGAGTGGAGAGGTCAGTGCTCCATCATCACAGCTTTATATCATTATGGGCTTTAGGGCATAATAGCCTGTGAGGAAGCTTGGTTAAAAGATAGGAAGAAAACCTGGAAAAGGTTAATTATGGCAGGCACAGCACTCACAGCTCCTTTTCAATCTGATTCAGCTCAGCTGTGAATGCCGTTGTGTCCTCAGCACAAAGGTCTTTCTTGCTGCCAAACTACTTTCAGTCACCCCAAGGCTGTGGCACCCACAAGAATGGATCCCAAACCCAAAAGCCGTGTGTTTTCCAAAGGGTTCATCTGCTTTGCTGTGGATCTGGTGCTTAGGGTTTGCTGTCTGAGACCTTAAGACCCAGAAACTTGTTTTGACAGTTTGTGTTATGTTCATTATAGAGTCCGAGGACTGAATATTTCTTGAGGGGGTGGGGAGGAAAAGGGAAGAAGAACAAACAAAACAAAAACTTAAGCCTGTGACTAATTGGCTGAAAGGCTGTGAGCAATTTGGCTTCACTTAACTGAATGTGAGCTCAAATTAACAAGAAAGATTAATTGCCTTCAAAACTTTGCATTGTAGATCACTTGCATTAAGCAAAAACCTTCGACCACATATGTCAGTGGCATTGATGACAGGAACCCAAATATCCTGTTATATGCATCTGCATTCAGAAGACCTCATTCTAGAAGGGATGAGCCTGCATTATATTGATGAATTTATTCAGAAGATGAATTTTCATGAAAAAGTTTCCCCGATTTTGGCTGGAAATTTCAAATCATAACCATGACTTCCAACTGCTGGCTGCTTTCCAAGTGTTTCCTGATCAGAAGACCCCATAATAGTAATGTATTTTTCAATGTAAAAGTAAAGAATTTGGAGCCAAGTCTGTATATTTTTACACAAGGCTCACTGGTTTTAAAGAAAGCTACAGTTGAGCGAAGCCTTACCTGAGTTAAGCATGAATAACCAAGGAGCAGTGAGTCAAGGAATTCACCCATGAAAGTACAGAACTCACTTATGAGGCCTTCTTAAATAAAAGCCATGAATTAAATTGTTTTGTCTGCACACTGACATTGCCATTTATTCTTTATATCAAAGCAACATCCACAACTTCTATCCTTATTGTACTATGCACAAAAACACAGAACAAAAGAAATATCCTACCTCTCAAAATACTTCGCTGCAAGAGCAAGAAAGACCCTTTATTTGCCGTTTAAGCAAGATTGGTGGACATCATCTCTAAGCAAAATCTCTGAGAATCAGCCTTTTCCATCCTCTTGAAAACATGCATATGCACATTTTTCATGCAAGCCTGCTATAGTAAAAAGACTCCTTAGGAAAAGAATGGAGCAGAGCAAAAGGGAAATACTACATTATATTAATAACAAATGGAGTGAACAATGCATTCCATATACAAAGGTTACCCATTTATGGAGCTGGAAGCCAAGGGCATTTTAAAATCTAAAGATTCTTTATATAAATATATTGGTTTAAGTAGGAAGCAAATATTCTTAACTCAGCAGGTAGATAGTATCTAAATCACATTCAGACTTCACATAAATACACATGTCAAAGCATTTATCTAGTAATAAAAAAACAACTCTTAAGGAATGCAGTTCAGATAGGGAAGTGTCAGTTATTTTGCACATTTCCTATTTCCAGCTCATTAGTTTCAGCTTTTGACAGGGGTGGAGCTGAAAGAGAGGGTCAGAAATCCTGTGGAGGTTTTTTTCTCCTCCTAATTTCACATGAATAAACAGAGGGAGGGAGTCCCCTGCCTGTCTGCCAGGCTCTTATCTATCATATTTAGACGCTAGATGCTGTCAGATATTAGGCAGCGATGCCTGTAGGTATTGCCAGTTACTGGGAAATTAAACCTGAAACAGAAGATAGTTTTTTCCTTTCCCAAACCGATTTTACTTTAGGAGTAGGTTTGGGCATCCTTCTAAAAATGTTCATGTCCAGACAAAGGTGATAGGAGTAAATTTCTGTCGCTCATTAGTTTCACCTGTTTTTGTTGTTTTGTTTTGGTTTTTTTTAACTCACTCTGTCCATGGTCTCTTAGCAGCACCTTATCTGCATCTTTTTTGTTCACCTGCATCCTTACATTCCTCTCAAATCTAGATCTTCCCACTACAGAAGTGGGTTTAGACTCACACTGCTGATTTTTTGTTTCAACTCTCCTCATGTAAGAAACCTCCTTGGGTATTATAAATTTTTAGATATTCTGTATTTTCAAGATTAAAGCCAGTAAAAATAGCCATTTTTCCTTGATTTCCCCCCAAAAATATTTCAGGAGATGAAGATGCAGTGACCACTACTGTAGAAGGAATTTCTACCTAACTACACTTCATGGAAAAAGTTGTTGTGAGCACTAGCAATCAAATTAGAAATTACCCCCTTGGTGATAAAGGTCACACCCCTGTAAACTGAGATAAGATAACCACTTGGGCACACTTTGCCTCCCAGTAGTGAAGCAAACCTAGTCATTATAAAGTGTGAAATAAAAGCATGTATGCAATCAGACACTGTGCTTCAGCTGAAGGCTGGTAACTTCAAGCTGATAGAAGGTAAGTCCTGAAGACACTCTGATCCCATTACCACAGCACACTGCCTAAACACTTTGGAGTAGTGCTTAAAGTGCTGTAGTTTAACATCCTTCTCAGCTGGCTTATTCTTTCTTACATAATCCTACCTGCATAAGTACTGTTCTGATTTGTTTTCAAAGGATTCATTCTTTTTTCACTGCACGATACGTGAAATGCTATAGTGAAATGGCTGACTTTGATTTGATGATCAAGTGTATTTCAGTTTGTTTCCTATTGCCTTCCAGACTTGCTCACGTGATCCTGATCCTAAAGTCTGTATATTTTTGACAGGAGGGAGAATTGTGACACAGTGGGATACAGGGGAAACAAATGACCCATAAAGTTTATATACTAATTGGCAAGATAGGATTTAGTTTGCATTACCTTGGGAACTAGCTTCATCAACAAAGGCCACAGCCTGGATCATTTTATTTTGGGTTCAAAATCTCAAATTTGTTGTTTGGCACCATCATAAGTGTGATTCAAATTCCTCTCAAGGTTTTATTAATTACTAAATATGGCAGCAGTAGAAATCTGAAGATGCTGTATGAATTTTTTCTTTCACATGTCCAGGAGATTAGAATTCTGTCCATTATGGCTGCTGAGGTGTTTTAGTGTGCTTGAAGGCAGAAATACACTGAAAAGTACATTTATCCTTAAGGAAGAAAAGTCTTGGTGGTGCAAGAGAGTATTTGAGAGTAAAACATAGTCATGTGCTCATTATTCATACAAGACTATCATTAGGGAAAAAAAAAACCAAAGAAAAGAGAGAGGCAAAGAGGTACCCCACTTATAGATTAAGACAAAACACTAGAGCAAAGCTGGACACAACCAAATTATTTGGTGCCTTCTTTCTTCTGAGTTTTCAGCTGTCCTTTTTACTCCTGGGCCATGTCTCACGTATTGTAGAGACTGAGGTCAGTAGAGAAGATGCTGGTGTAATAGTAACAGGAATGTAATCCTACCACTGTTGATAATTTTTCACAAATTCCCAGCATATTTTTTTATATGCAACTCCAAAAAGTTATTGTTCTTTCCTTTTTTATTTTTTTCCTGTTAGCCAATAAAGTGAAACCATAAGATCAGTGTTATTTGAAAACATATTTATGTTTGTTTTCCCTATAAAACGAGATAATAATGTTATGTTCCAATAATATTAAATTGCAATGTTATTTGCAAGATTGCAGAGCTTTTAATTTTCTGATTATTTCCACAGTGGGAGTTTCAGCTCAATTTCTACCAAGACACTTCTATCTGTTTCGGTTATTTTTTTATTACAGCTAGAAGCAACAATAATTGCCTTTAGTATATGAAAACATGACTGAGGAGACAATTGTTGTCCCTAAAGACTAAAATCATCAGCATACATTTTTGATATAAATTTTTTGTAAATTAATTGCAAGGTCCTATAAATATTATATTTACTAAAATTGTGTTGTCTGCTGTCTTCAAAGAATCAATTGGGGGGAGCTTTGTTATTGTCTTCGTTTTTTTTAAACTATGCCTCATACACAGTACATTACCTAAGGTAGAAAAAAAAAACAAAACACGGAACAAAATATTAGCCTTCTACTTCCATAATTTTACATTCTACTACTTTCTTTTCCAAATCTGTAATTTCTTTTTAATATAATTCTGGAAGGGGACAGACAAAAAAATATGAAACTCTCAATAATTATCACCCAATTTAAGATTTTCATTGTTCAGTTGATAAAAAAATTAAATATTCATCCCAAGTGATAAGGCAGCATTTTTACACTTGATTTTGTCATAAGTCAAGACAAAATCAAAATGTCAAACATTTTTTTGATTTTTTTTTTCCCCAGCACTTTCTATTTGGAAATGATAAAATGAAATTTTTAGTTATTCTCTAATGAAAATACTTCAATTTGAAGTGCTCTAATCCACAATTTTATTCTGGAAAAATTTATCTATCGAGACTTATCAAGGAATTATCGTATACATTCCCCCCATGTAGTAACCTGATGGACTGCTCAAGAACTGGAACTGCAGTTGTCAAAAGTCTCAGAAATAATTTGGGTAGATTCCAAGAAATGGAACTTTGTTTCCATTTTCCCTTCTAGAAAAATAAACCACAATCAACTTTTTACTGTGAAAACAAAACCAAAGCAAACAAAAAACAACAAACAACTGGATTTTGAGGTTTTTTTAAACTAATCTTTAACCAGACTAACATATCTTCAACTGTCTTAACTCTCAGACTTGTGTGTCCTGTGTAACAGAAATTTCACAAGATTTATGGGTACATTGTAATTGTATTTGAAAATACAGATTATTTCCTTTTCTTATAGTTGTATTTGACTGCAGCATCTTCAGAATATTTTTGATAAATGAGCTTGGCAGCCTTTTTTGAAGGAGATGGGCAATGTTACAGCTGACATCAAGAAAACTGATTATCTCTAATAGATTTTTCATCAGGTTTACTCCAGTCAGAATTGTGGCCCTTACTTTTAAGCTAGTAGTATGTTTCTGTTTCACTTATGTTAACTGGTGTTAGCAATTTGTTCGTAGAAAAGCAGTAGAAGACCTAGGAAAAATCTTTACTCAGAAATTGTTATTTCATATGAAGCCACTGAGAGATGATCAGGAACCAGACTGCACAACAACCAGAAATGTCTCAAGACATTACCTGATATGTCCTTGGCAATTTCAGGAGAGGTCAGCTTGTGGTCAGCCTTACTTATTTGTATAGTTTTGAAGCACTTCTATAGGTCCCTCTTTTGAGCTAGTGATAGCAACACAGTTTCTCAGCTGCCAGGGGGGAATGGTGTGGTAGAAGGGCTCCAGCACACTCACCAGCAGCACGAAGCAGGTAGGTGTGCTTTTGGGCATAGGAATTCCTCTCCAAGTAATAGAAATTAATAACAGTGCTCTTCATTGACATAATACCATTGTGTTCACGCTCTCAACATGATTTACAAACTCTGTGGGATCAACCAATAATATACTGATTAGTCAATAACTATTGAATCCTCTTTCACTTTAGAAAAGGATCATTGCATCTGACCTTGAAAATATCATAGCACTGACCTCAAACCACCACCACCACCACTAGACAAAGAACTGTATTTCTGTGCTATTAAATGCTGTCTGGTATTTTAACCCAAGTTTATATCTATAAAGATAACTAGAAATAGAATGATAATTGAATCCTAAATGATTGTATGTCATTTCAACATTTAAACATATTTCAGCAGCTAGGAATATGAAAGAGTTTAACAACAGCAGATTTCCTGTGCTAGATAACTTAATGAAAAACATTCAGTGTGCTTTTAAAGAACAACAGAGTCATACTGTTGGATGGTAATCTTTGGTACTTTTTTTTTTTTAACAAGGAAAATGTAGGCAAGACAGATTTTGTTATAATTCTTCCTAATTGCTCTAATGCACTTCATTTTATTTTAGTGTTTTTCAGTTTATAAAACCAGTTAGCATCGGTTTGTTTCCAGTTTTAATGGAGATAAACTCCTTCTTTTCCCCCTGAAAACTTCACAATATGGTTGGAAATGCCAGCAATAATTAGACAAAATGCTTGTGAAAACATAAAATAGAAACAATGCATCTTTTTATAATAGAATTGGTTTGTCTGATTATCTCAAACAATGTACATTTCCAACTGCCCAAGAGGGTCATTAGAGCTTATGAAAATCAAACCCTGTTTTTTCTGCTTCATACATCATGGACAACAATACTGTCTCCAGGATCATTATATATTGTATGGCTTTATAAATATGTTATGCTTTCTTGAGATACAGTGAACCTGGAGCATGAAATGTGCTAAAAACAACAGGAAAAAAGAGAAGAAAGATCACATTATTAACTAAATAACTGTTACACAGAAATTGTAGAAGGAAAGATAACATCATTGAATAGAGTATTCAAGGGACCTTGGTTCAATTCTGTCTTCAGTCACCAATTTCCATTGTAACCTCAGGAAAGTCATTTGTACCCTATAAATAATGAGGGATATTTGTCCCTTAAAGAGATGGTTATGACAACACTCCCTTCTGAGTTTCTGTCTAGGTGTGAAGTCTGATTCAGAAGGTTATGTTATTCCTTTGAGAAACTCAGAGAATAGACAAGAGTATCACTTCTAGCTTTTTGCTCATTTGTAGAAATGGGGCTAATATTCCCCTACCCTCACTGGAGAGCTTATGGAAGGAATTCATTTGTGTGACAGAGGCATGCAGATACCATGATGACAAGGGTCATTTAGCAAGTAAATATCTGGATGAAGCAGAAGAAATTAATCTAAATCAAAATTACATTAAAATAGTTTAGTACAAAAAGGCAAACAGGGCAATTCTGTTAAGTTTATCATAGGATCGATTATTATACTGCACTCTAGGAAGCTGGAAAGCCATTTCAAAGATGATGTTTAACTGTTTAGCTGGTTTTCATCTAAGCATTGAAATACATTTGCTCTGCCTTGTAGTATAAGCATCTTGATCTTTCTCAGTGATCATGGGTTTTTGGTCTTTGCTTGTGTCTCTCAGATTCAGGGCCACTGTCACCCAGCAGGATGGAGTTTTAGGAATGTTGTAGCTTCATTTTAAGCAGAGAAACAGAGTCCCATCCTATCATCTACGAAAGTGCTAGAGGAAAATTTGAAACTTAAAGTAGAAGCGTAGCAACGTGCAAAAATTCCATTAATGTTTTTATGTTCTAAAAATTTTACAAGCAAAAAAACCTGCTGAAGATCCTAAGCTGTGTCTGGAAAATGTGTTTAAAAAATGCATTACAAAAGTAATCTGCTATAACCAAAGCAGGTATTTCTGTTCTGTATTATTAGTACATATGCTCTTGGAAAAGACCTTCAAGGTCACTGAGTCCAACCATAACCTAATTCTACCAACCATAACCTAAATCTACCAAGCTGAGTACATAATACATATTCCCAAGCATCTTGTCTATATGTCATTTAAACCCCTCCATGAGTGGCAATTCAACCACCTCCCTGGGCAGCCTATTCCAGTGTTTAATTACCCTTTCAGTGAAGACTTTTCCTCTAATATCTAATCTAAACCTCCCCTGGTGCAAGTTGAGATCATTTCCTATTTTTCTGTTGCTTGTTACTAGGGAGAAATCAGCACTTCTTTCTTTCCTCCTTTTGAACCTTCTTTCAGAGAGTGAGGTCTCCCCTCAGCCCGCTTTTCTCCAGACCAAACAACTCCAGTTGTCCAGATGCTCCTCATAGGACTTGTGCTCTAGACACTCCACCATATTTTCTTGCCCTTCCCATGACATGATCCAGTACCTCATTGTCTTTCTTGTAGTGAGGAGCCCAAAATTGAACACAGTACTCTAGGTATGTTCCTCACCAATGCAGAATAGAGAGAGACAACCACTTCCTTAGTCCTGCTGGTCAGACTATTTTTGATACAAGAGAGGATGTTTGTTGGCTTTCTTGGCCACCTGGGCATACTGGTGGCTGATATTCATCAAGTTATTCTGTCAACACCCCCAGATCCTTTTCCCCTGGGCAACTTTCCAGCCACTGTTCCTGAAGCCTGTTTTGTTGCATCGGGTTATTGTGACCCATGTGTACGACCTGACATTTGGCCTTGTTAAATCTCATTCAATGGCCTCAGCCCACTGATTCAGTTTGTCCAGATCCAGACACAGAGCCTTCCTAGCCTCAGACAGACCAACACACTTTCCCAACTTAGTATCATCTGCAAACCTGCTGAGGGTGCACTCGATCCCCTTGTCCAGCTCATTGATGAAGTTATTAAAGAGAACTGGCCTCAGCACCAAGCCCTGGAGAACACCACTGAGGACTGACCACCAGGTACATTTAACTCCATTCAAAACTGGGCCAGGCCAGGCCAGTACACTGCACTAGGCCAATATGCAGCCAGATTCTCCTGGAAATTGATGAGGGAAGCAGTGTCAAAATTCCAGGTAAAAAACATCCTAAAAAAAAAAAAACAACTTAAAAAAAACTTACTAAAGTCCAGGTAAAAAACATCCACAGCCTTTTCCATCCACTAAACAGGTCACCTTGCCGTAACAGCTTGGGTTTGTCAAGCAGGGCCTGACATTCCAGAACCCATACTGACTGGGCCTGATCTCCCGTTTGTTCCACACGTGCTACATAATGGCACTCAAGATGATTTGTTCCATTACTTTCCCCAGTAACCAGGTCAGACTGTAGTTCCCTTTTTGGCCCTTCTTGTAGATGAGGGTTACATTTTCCAGTCTCCAGCCTACTGCGACCTCCCTGGTTACCCAGGAATTCTGGTAAATGATAGAGAGTGCTTGGTGAGCACTTCTGCCATGTCCCTGAATACCCTTGGTTGTATATCATCTGGCCTCATAGATTTGTGTATGTCTAAGTGGTGCAGCAGGTCATTAACTATCTCTTCTTGGATTATGTGGGCTACAAACTGTTCCCCATCCCTGTATTCCAGCTCAAGGGACTGGGTACCTGGTGAACAACTGATCCTACTACTAAAGGCTGAGGCAAAGAAGTCATTAAGTATTTCAGCCTTCTCCATATCCCTGATAAGTATGTTTCCCTCTGCATTCAATAAGGGATAGAGATTCTCCTTAGCCCTCCTTTTGTTGGCAATATATTTATAGAAGCATTTCTTGTTATCTCTGACAATGAACTCTCTGCATTGATTGCAATGTTCTAGCCCAAAGTAGGCATGATGCTAAAAACTATTTTTAAAACATATGAAGGAATTAATAAACAGCCTTCTGCTACTCCAAATTTGAAATGAAGCATTTCCTTTCAGCCAACCCTTCAATCTAATATACTGGAGCAGATTTTCACTGCTGGTGAATACAGATTATTTTCCCTGGCTCTCCATATATTCCTACACTGATAAGGTTTAGACCTATCTTACCAGGATAGCTTTCTTTGAAGAAAAGGAGGAGGGCAAAGGGACTGAGGTTTTTCCACCTTGCTCGCACTGCCTAATGCTTAAGCCTCCCATGGCATGAAAAGAGGGAGAAGTTGCCCAGCCTCCCAGACAAAACATGTTTGGATATGCTCCACAATAAAATACTGAGAGCTTCATCATCAATCTCAGACAAGGGTTTTGTTATTAATTAGCAGAAACCAAAGCAATGAAACAGTATCAACATATTTTGTTTTGTTTTGTTTCTTTTGCATTTTGTTTTGCTCCTCCAGTTGATACTGTGCATTTCATTTTACTCCAGAAATCCCTCAGCTACTGACACAGCTTGGTCAAGTTCACAGTCCCAAATTTTATTTCATTTTTGTATTCCTGTATTTCTTAACCTGTGAAATACAGATTCATTTGGCAGAATAAACACAGGATTTACGGATAAGAACAGCAGAAAAGGAGTCACACTTTTCTCTCTTGTGTCTCCTACAGCACAACATAGCACAGAAAGCAAATCCCAGGGAAAAATAAACCAGTCTGAAACCCCAAGGTTCTGCAGACAATATTTACAGACTTCATCATTGAAAGGAAGATTTGAGAAATCACCAATCAACAGCTCTAATTCACCAGAAGCAGAAGGCCAAATCTGAGCCAAGATGCAGATTCACACATGAGGCTTCCACATGGTAAATAGCCAATGTTTGTAAAGGCACACAAGAGAAATCATTGGAAGAAACATCAGTGGGGAGTGCAGGCCGTTTGTCTTAGCTCTCCAGGGTAGACTGGAACAATAATAAATGACACAGAGGAATGGGAGATGAATTTTCACCTTGTGTTCTGGTACCATAGTGGAAATGACATAATACAATCTCCTGACAAGCCGATTGTCCTCATGCCCCTGTCTGAAATCTGTGACTGTGTAAGGACTCGATTGCAGATCCATGTTCTCTGCCATCAAAACCAGACAGCCTCAGTTCATCAGCCCACTGGTTTCCATTCTGTATTCTTTGAACGATGGAACCTCAGGAAGCTCAGCTGTGGGATTTTCCCATCAGACATTTTTACATGTCATGTACTAATTTCCGAAATTTTCCCACTTGTATTATTTGCTTTCTGAAGCTGCTCCCTTCGTGGAGTTCAATAAATGGCGTTTGCCATCTGAACAATTTGATTCTAGTTCTAATTATAACAACAAGCTGCTTTCCTGAAATATATTATGGGTGTTTCATTATTTTAAATTGTTATCTTCCATATTAATTACAGAAACAGTTGATCTTTTCTGAGAAGCCAGCAGCTGCAAATTCCCCCCTTTTTAAATGTCTCATTTTAATAGGTGAAACATCAGGTAAAAATCAAATTGAGTTGTACTATAATTCTCCCAAAGAAGATACGTAAGTTACAGCACATGGCTTCCAGATTCCATAGGGTTACACTATTCAGATGTACTCAACCGTATCCCTTAGTATGGATCACAGCAAGCTGCATGCTGCACAGCTCAATTGCAAACACAAAGCCCCTAAATAAATCACATAGCAATGGCAACATTACTAATAGGACTATCAGAATCAAAGGAAGCAGGGTGATGCATCAGAGAAGAGCCTACATCATTATTCTGCATGATTTGTTTATGGTATTGTTGGAGAGATTGTTTCTCCCCCTTCCTTTCCCTAGTCCCTTTATTATAAGAATGGGAAAGGGAAAAAGGAACAAAACTCCAGGAACAGTTTGTACAGTCCTACAATCAGAAGGACCTGTGCCCTGGTACGTTTTGCAAGGCATTTTACTAAACTAACTAACTCATAATCTTTACTCTGTCACAATCTGAGATTTGAACTTCTGTCAATATTCTGCTGTCACATATCTCTAGCCACTGTTCATAGTAATTCCTGAATGGAGCACATGAGAGCACACTGAGCAGTTACTGAGACTGCTGACACTATCATCACACTTTTGGCCATATTTACTTGAAGACCTCTGCCTTTTTCAAGCAGGGATATGAAATTAATCCTGCTTATAAAATGAACAGTAGTGAGAATTTCCAGTGAGGTGTGGACTTTTCATCCCCACTAAAACATTTGTTAAGAATCAGAGAGAAAAAATTTATTTTGGAGATGAAAAATATGATACCAGCAATGGTAGATTCTGTGGTATTTGTATGGTATATAAAACTATTTTGGATAAAACATTATGATTTTTTAAATTTATTTTTAAATTTTATTTAGAAATGATTGTATAAGAATGGGAAGTAAGGTTTACGACCCTCTCTCTTCTGACCTAAATCACTGATGTTTTGTCCAATTCATTCCACTGTAAAGTAGTTGGGACACATTTACATTGGTTTAGAGTGGAGTTACTTCTTTTCAATGATTAGGATTTAGCCAAAGATAAACATTCTTGGAAGATAAAATCTCAGCTTCTCAAACAAAGTCTTGACTATAGATAAAAACATTTTTTTCCTTTAAGTGATACAAATAAAAGCTAGATAACATTGAGATACTTTTGAATAGCAGCTTTCAAAATCCCTTCATTGATCACATCAGACAAACAAGCCAAAGGAAAACAGAGAAAAAAAAAAAAAAGAAAAAATAATAAAATAAAGAGCTAAAAAGAGTGAGAAAAAAAGAAAACCAAAACCAAAACAAATCCATAATAACCTCCCCCAAACCTAGAGCTCAACCAATCAATTCAACATTATCCCTTAGGAACCAATGAACTGAAAGTAGTATAAATCAAGAGTTTATAATAAAAGACTGATGATCCCTTTCCCAAAAAATCAATAGCACTCCCAAACCTGTTTCAACCAATAAAGTAA